>NC_143038.1:27392500-27435000 GCF_057628025.1 Oncorhynchus mykiss
AGAACAGAATTTTTTTCACAATGTCGAGGTGTGAGACAAGGCTGCAATTTGAGTCCAAAATCTTTTCAACATTTATATAATGAATTAGCAGACATGTTGGACCAATCTCCAGCCCAGGACTCACACTATTTGACACAGAGGTGAAATACCTGCTATATGCTGATGCTTGGAACTTCTATCACCAACCAAAGAAGGTCTTCAACAAAACATTAATATTCTGGAGCAATATTGCCATAATTGGGCCCTGGAAGTAAATTTCCAAAAAACTAAAATCATGATTTTCCAAAAAAAAACCCAGATGTCAGAAACAAAAATGTAAATTCACCTGAACAACACCTTAATTGAACACACAAAAAATTACACCTACCTTGGTCTGACCATATCTGCATCGGGAAACTTTAATATGGCAGTGAAGGCACTCAAAGAAAAAGCCCGCAGAGCAATGTATGCAATAAAAATGAAATTATTCAAAATCAACATCCCAATTAGAATTTGGACTAAAATATTTACAGTGTAATCCTACCAATAGCACTTTATGGAAGTGAGGTTTGGGGGCCACTCAATAAACTGGATTTTAAAATGTGGGACAAACATCCAATTGAAACCCTACATGCAGAATTCTGTCGGAAAATTCTACAAGTCCAGAGAAATACCACCAACTAATGCATGTAGGGCAGAATTGGGCCGTTTTCCAGTAATAATGAAAATACAGAAAAGATCATTAAAATTTTGGCTACATCTAAATTCAAGTCAAATTCGAGTCTGCAATTTAAAGCACTTCAAGCCCAAGAGCTGAGCCCAGAAACGAGCCCTCTCAGTCAGCTGGTGTTGGACCTCACCAATCAAGCTGACACCAGCACTGCTTCAAAAGAAAGAATTCCAATAAACAAAATCATGAACCAATCAAAGGAATCATACTTACAATACTGGGAAAAACGAAACAAAATCCCAAAGCCGACTAAATTGCTATCTGACCCTAAACAGAGAATATGAATTGGCTGATTATCTCTACTCTGTCAGAGATACGAAGCAGAGACAGATCCTTACCAAGTACAGGCTGAGTGACCACCGATTGGCAATAGAAACCGGCAGACATAAAAAGACATGGCTACCCAAAGAGGAGCGTGTATGTGGTCACTGCATGACAGGGGAGGTAGAGACAGAGATGCACTTTCTCCTTTACTGTGATAAATATTCCTCACAAAGAGATTCATTATTCACAGAAATGACTACATATATTCCACATTTTTACAAATTGAAACCCAGAGGAAAAACTAAGAATACTCATGGGCGAAGGAGCAATGGCTCCTCTTGCAGCCAAATATGTATTTTCCTGCCATAGCCTGAGGGACACTGAATAATAACATCTGCATAGTAAACAGTAACTTACTTATTATTACTATTATTGTTATTACTATAATTATTAATGTTTACTGTAGACTGTTACCATTTTATTGTTATTATTTTTGTATTTAATTTTGTATTATTATTTACTACCATTTTATATTATTATTTGCTATAATTTATAATTTTGTTACAATGTATATTGTATACATTGTTGCTTTGGCAATATTGACACAATGTTTTTCATGCCAATAAAGCAGCTTGAATTTGAATTTGAATTTGAGAGAGCCCAGAGAGAGAGAGAGCCCAGGGAGAGAGAGAGAGAGAGAGCCCAGAGAGAGAGAGAGAGAGAGAGAGAGAGCCCAGAGAGAGAGAGAGAGAGAGAGAGAGCCCAGAGAGAGAGAGAGCCCAGGGAGAGAGAGAGAGAGAGAGAGCCCAGAGAGAGAGAGAGAGAGAGAGAGCCCAGAGAGAGAGAGAGAGAGAGAGCCCAGAGAGAGAGAGAGCCCAGAGAGAGAGAGAGAGAGAGCCCAGAGAGAGAGAGAGAGAGAGAGAGAGAGCCCAGAGAGAGAGAGAGAGAGCCCAGAGAGAGAGAGAGAGAGAGAGCCCAGAGAGAGAGAGAGAGAGAGAGAGCCCAGAGAGAGAGAGAGAGAGCGAGAGAGCCCAGAGAGAGAGAGAGAGCCCAGAGAGAGAGCCCAGAGAGAGAGAGAGAGAGAGAGAGAGAGAGAGAGAGAGAGCCAGAGAGAGCCAGAGAGAGAGAGAGCCAGAGAGAGAGAGAGAGAGCCAGAGAGAGAGCCCAGAGAGAGAGAGAGAGAGAGAGAGAGAGAGAGAGAGAGAGAGAGCCAGAGAGAGAGAGAGCCAGAGAGAGAGAGAGCCAGAGAGAGAGCCAGAGAGAGCCAGAGAGAGAGAGAGCCAGAGAGAGAGAGAGAGAGCCAGAGAGAGAGAGAGAGTGACCTCTCAGCTTCCCTATCAAATCTAAAAATCTCAAATAGAAAACCGAAGAAAATTAACAATAATGACAAATGGTTTGATGAAGAATGCAAAAATCTAAGAAAGAAATTGAGAAACCTGTCCAACCAAAAACATAGAGACCCGGAAAACCTGAGTCTACGCCTTCACTATGGTGAATCACTAAAACAATACAGAAATACACTACGGAAAAAGAAGGAACAGCATGTCAGAAATCAGCTCAATGCAATTGAAGAATCCATAGACTAACCACTTCTGGGAAAATTGGAAAACACTAAACAAACAACAACAAGAAGAATTATCTATCCAAAATGGAGATGTATGGGTAAACCACTTCTCCAATCTTTTTGGCTCTATAACAAAGAATAAAGAGCATAAACATATACATGATCAAATACAGATCTTAGAATCATCTATTAAAGACTACCAGAACCCACTGGATTCTCCAATTACATTGAATGAGTTACAGGACAAAATAAAAACCCTCCAACCCAAAAAGGCCTGTGGTGTTGATGGTATCCTCAATGAAATGATCAAATATACAGACAACAAATTCCAATTGGCTATACTAAAACTCTTTAACATCATACTTAGCTCTGGCATCTTCCCCAATATTTGGAACCAAGGACTGATCACCCCAATCCACAAAAGTGGAGACAAATTTGACCCCAATAACTACCGTGGAATATGTGTCAACAGTAACCTTGGGAAAATCCTCTGCATTATTATTAACAGCAGACTCGTACATTTCCTCAATGAAAACAATGTACTGAGCAAATGTCAAATTGGCTTTTTACCAAATTACCGTACAACAGACCATGTATTCACCCTGCACACCCTAATTGACAACCAAACAAACCAAAACAAAGGCAAAGTCTTCTCATGCTTTGTTGATTTCAAAAAAGCCTTCGACTCAATCTGGCATGAGGGTCTGCTATACAAACTGATGGAAAGTGGTGTTGGGGGTAAAACATACGACATTATAAAATCCATGTACACAAACAACAAGTGTGCGGTTAAAATTGGCAAAAAAACACACACATTTCTTCACACAGGGTCGTGGGGTTAGACAGGGATGCAGCTTAAGCCCCACCCTCTTCAACATATATATCAACGAATTGGCGCGGGCACTAGAAAAGTCTGCAGCACCCGGCCTCCCCCTGCTAGAATCCGAAGTCAAATGTCTGCTGTTTGCCGATGATCTGGTGCTTCTGTCACCAACCAAGGAGGGCCTACAGCAGCACCTAGATCTTATGCACAGATTCTGTCAGACCTGGGCCCTGACAGTAAATCTCAGTAAGACCAAAATAATGGTGTTCCAAAAAAGGTCCAGTCACCAGGACCACAAATACAAATTCAATCTAGACACTGTTGCCCTAGAGCACACAAAAAACTATACATACCTTGGCCTAAACATCAGCGCCACAGGTAACTTCCACAAAGCTGTGAACGATCTGAGAGACAAGGCAAGAAGGGCATTCTATGCCATCAAAAGAAACATAAATTTCAACATACCAATTAGGATTTGGCTAAAAATACTTGAATCAGTCATAGAGCCCATTGCCCTTTATGGATGTGAGGTCTGGGGTCCGCTCACCAACCAAGACTTCACAAAATGGGACAAACACCAAATTGAGACTCTGCACGCAGAATTCTGCAAAAATATCCCCTGTGTACAACGTAGAACACCAAATAATGCATGCAGAGCAGAATTAGGCCGATACCCACTAATTATCAAAATCCAGAAAAGAGCCGTTAAATTCTACAACCACCTAAAAGGAAGCGATTCCCAAACCTTCCATAACAAAGCCATCACCTACAGAGAGATGAACCTGGAGAAGAGTCCCCTAAGCAAGCTGGTCCTGGGGCTCTGTCCACAAACACAAACACACCCTACAGAGCCCCAGGACAACAGCACAATTAGACCCAACCAAATCATGAGAAAACAAAAAGATAATTACTTGACACATTGGAAAGAATTAACAAAAAAGAGCAAACTAGAATGCTATTTGGCCCTAAACAGAGAGTACACAGCGGCAGAATACCTGACCACTGTGACTGACCCAAAATTAAGGAAAGCTTTGACTATGTACAGACTCAGTGAGCATAGCCTTGCTATTGAGAAAGGCCGCCGTAGGCAGACATGGCTCTCAAGAGAAGACAGGCTATGTGCTCACTGCCCACAAAATGAGGTGGAAACTGAGCTGCACTTCCTAACCTCCTGCCCAATGTATGACCATATTAGAGAGACATATTTCCCTCAGATTACACAGATCCACAAAGAATTCGAAAACAAATCCAAATTTGAAAAACTCCCATATCTACTGGGTGAAATTCCACAGTGTGCCATCACAGCAGCAAGATTTGTGACCTGTTGCCACGAGAAAAGGGCAACCAGTGAAGAACACACACCATTGTAAATACAACCCATATTTATGCTTATTTATTTTATCTTGTGTCCTTTAACCATTTGTACATTGTTAAAACACTGTATAAATATATATATAATATGACATTTGTAATGTCTTTACTGTTTTGAAACCTCTGTATGTGTAACGTTTACTGTTAATTTTTGTTGTTTTTCACTTTATATGTTGTCTACCTCACTTGCTTTGGCAATGTTAACACATGTTTCCCATGCCAATAAAGCCCTTGAATTGAATTGACAGAGCGATAGAGAAAGAGACAGAGGGAAAGAGGCAAGGAGAAAGAGGCAGAGAGAAAGAGGCAGAGAGAAAGAGGCAGAGAGAAAGAGAGAAAGAGGCAGAGAGAAAGAGGCAGAGAGAAAGAGGCAGAGAGAAAGAGGCAGAGAGAAAGAGGCAGGGAGAAAGAGGCAGAGAGAAAGAGGCAGGGAGAAAGAGGCAGGGAGAAAGAGGCAGAGAGAAAGAGGCAGAGAGAAAGAGGCAGAGAGAAAGAGGCAGAGAGAAAGAGAGAAAGAGGCAGGGAGAAAGAGAGAAAGAGGCAGGGAGAAAGAGGCAGGGAGAAAAAGGCAGAGAGAAAAAGGCAGAGAGAAAGAGACAGAGCAATAGAGAAAGAGGCAGAGAGAATGAGAGAGAAAGAGACAGAAAAAGAGAGAGAAAGAGGAAGAGAGAAAGAGACAGAAAGAAAGAGACAGAGAGAAAGAGGCAGAGAGAAAGAGGCAGAGAGAGAGGCAGAGAGAAGAGAGATAGAGAGACAGAGGCAGAGAGACAGAGGCAGAGAGACAGAGGCAGAGAGACAGAGGCAGAGAGAAAGAGAGAAAGAGTCAGAGAGAAAGAGGCAGAGAGAAAGAGGCAGAGAGAAAGAGGCAGAGAGAATGAGAGAGAAAGAGACAGAAAAAGAGAGAGAAAGAGGAAGAGAGAAAGAGACAGAAAGAAAGAGGCAGAGAGAAAGAGGCAGAGAGAAAGAGGCAGAGAGAGAGGCAGAGAGAAGAGAGATAGAGAGACAGAGGCAGAGAGACAGAGGCAGAGAGACAGAGGCAGAGAGACAGAGGCAGAGAGACAGAGGCAGAGAGAAAGAGAGAAAGAGTCAGAGAGAAAGAGGCAGAGAGAAAGAGGCAGAGAGAAAGAGGCAGAGAGAATGAGAGAGAAAGAGACAGAAAAAGAGAGAGAAAGAGGAAGAGAGAAAGAGACAGAAAGAAAGAGGCAGAGAGAAAGAGGCAGAGAGAAAGAGGCAGAGAGAGAGGCAGAGAGAAGAGAGATAGAGAGACAGAGGCAGAGAGACAGAGGCAGAGAGACAGAGGCAGAGAGACAGAGGCAGAGAGACAGAGGCAGAGAGAAAGAGAGAAAGAGTCAGAGAGAAAGAGGCAGAGAGAAAGAGGCAGAGAGAAAGAGGCAGAGAGAAAGAGGCAGAGAGAAAAGGAAGAGAGAAAGAGGCAGAGAGAAAAGGAAGAGAGATAGAGAGACAGAGGCAGAGAGACAGAGGCAGAGAGAGAGGCAGAGAGAAAGAGTCAGAGAGAAAGAGTCAGAGAGAAAGAGGCAGAGAGAAAGAGGCAGAGAGAAAGAGGCAGAGAGAAAGAGGCAGAGAGATAGAGGCAGAGAGACAGAGGCAGAGAGACCGAGGCAGAGAGACCGAGACAGAGAGACCGAGACAGAGAGACCGAGACAGAGAGACCGAGACAGAGAGACCGAGACAGAGAGACCGAGACAGAGAGACCGAGACAGAGAGACAGAGAGAAAGAGTCAGAGAGAAAGAGACAAAGAGAAAGAGACAGAGACAGAGAGAAAGAGGCAGAGAGAAAGAGGCAGAGGCAGAGAGACAGAGGCAGAGAGAAAGAGGCAGAGAGAAAGAGGCAGAGAGAAAGAGGCAGAGAGAAAGAGGCAGAGAGAAAGAGGCAGAGAGAAAGAGGCAGAGAGAAAGAGGCAGAGAAAGAGTGAAAGAGGCAGAGAGAAAGAGACAGAGAGACAGGGGGAAAGAGGCAGAGAGAAAGAGGCAGAGAGAAAGAGGCAGAGAGAAAGAGGCAGAGAGAAAGAGGCAGAGAGAAAGTGGCAGAGAGAAAGTGGCAGGGAGAAAGTGGCAGAGAGAAAGAGACAGAGAGAAAGAGGCAGAGAGAAAGAGGCAGAGAGAAAGAGGCAGAGAGAAAGAGGCAGGGAGAAAGTGACAGAGAGAAAGAGAGAAAGAGTCAGAGAGAAAGAGACAGAGAGAAAGAGACAGAGAGAAAGAGGCAGAGAGAAAGAGGCAGAGAGAAAAGGAAGAGAGACAGAGAGAAAGAGGCAGAGAGAAAGAGGCAGAGAGAAAGAGGCAGAGAGAAAGAGGCAGAGAGAAAGAGAGAAAGTCAGAGAGACAGAGAGAAAGAGGCAGACGGAAAGAGGCAGGGAGAAAGAGGCAGGGAGAAAGAGGCAGGGAGAAAGAGGCAGGGAGAAAGAGGCAGAGAGAAAGAGGCAGAGAGAAAGAGGCAGAGAGAAAGAGGCAGAGAGAAAGAGGCAGAGAGAAAGAGAGACAGAGGCAGAGAGACAGAGGCAGAGAGACAGAGGCAGAGAGAAAGAGGCAGAGAGAAAGAGGCAGAGAGAAAGAGGCAGAGAGAAAGAGGCAGAGAGAAAGAGGCAGAGAGGCAGAGAGAAAGAGGCAGAGAGAAAGAGGCAGAGAGAAAGAGGCAGAGAGAAAGAGGCAGAGAGAAAGAGGCAGAGAGAAAGAGGCAGAGACAAAGAGGCAGAGACAAAGAGGCAGAGACAAAGAGGCAGAGACAAAGAGGCAGAGACAGGGAGAAAGAGAAAGAGAGAAAGAGGCAGAGACAGAGAGAAAGAGACAGAAAGAAACGAGAGAAAGAGACCGAGAGAAAGAGACCGAGAGAAAGAGACCGAGAGAAAGAGACCGAGAGAAAGAGACCGAGACAGAGAGACCGAGACAGAGAGACCGAGACAGAGAGACCGAGACAGAGAGACCGAGACCGAGACAGAGAGACCGAGACAGAGAGACCGAGACAGAGAGACCGAGACAGAGAGAAAGAGGCAGAGAGAAAGAGGCAGAGAGAAAGAGGCAGAGAGAAAGAGGCAGGGAGAAAGTGACAGAGAGAAAGAGAGAAAGAGTCAGAGAGAAAGAGACAGAGAGAAAGAGACAGAGAGAAAGAGGCAGAGAGAAAGAGGCAGAGAGAAAAGGAAGAGAGAAAGAGACAGAGAGACCGAGACAGAGAGACCGAGACAGAGAGACCGAGACAGAGAGAAAGACGCAGAGAGAAAGACGCAGAGAGAAAGACGCAGAGAGAAAGAGGCAGAGAGACAGAGGCAGAGAGACAGAGGCAGAGAGACAGAAGCAGAGAGAAAGAGAGAAAGAGTCAGAGAGAAAGAGGCAGAGAGAAAGAGGCAGAGAGAAAGAGGCAGAGAGAAAAGGAAGAGAGAAAGAGGCAGAGAGAAAAGGAAGAGAGATAGAGAGACAGAGGCAGAGAGACAGAGGCAGAGAGACAGAGGCAGAGAGAGAGGCAGAGAGAAAGAGTCAGAGAGAAAGAGGCAGAGAGAAAGAGGCAGAGAGAAAGAGGCAGAGAGAAAGAGGCAGAGAGAAAGAGGCAGAGAGAAAGAGGCAGAGAGAAAGAGGCAGAGAGAAAGAGGCAGAGAGAAAGAGGCAGAGAGATAGAGAGACAGAGGCAGAGAGACAGAGGCAGAGAGACCGAGGCAGAGAGACCGAGACAGAGAGACCGAGACAGAGAGACCGAGACAGAGAGACCGAGACAGAGAGACCGAGACAGAGAGACCGAGACAGAGAGACAGAGAGAAAGAGGCAGAGAGAAAGAGGCAGAGAGACAGAGGCAGAGAGACAGAGGCAGAGAGACAGAGGCAGAGAGACAGAGGCAGAGAGAAAGAGGCAGAGAGAAAGAGGCAGAGAGAAAGAGGCAGAGAGAAAGAGGCAGAGAGAAAGAGGCAGAGAAAGAGTGAAAGAGGCAGAGAAAGAGTGAAAGAGGCAGAGAGAAAGAGACAGAGAGACAGGGGGAAAGAGGCAGGGAGAAAGTGGCAGAGAGAAAGAGGCAGAGAGAAAGAGGCAGAGAGAAAGAGGCAGAGAGAAAGAGGCAGAGAGAAAGAGGCAGAGAGAAAGAGGCAGAGAGAAAGAGGCAGAGAGAAAGAGGCAGAGAGAAAGAGGCAGAGAGAAAGTGGCAGGGAGAAAGTGGCAGGGAGAAAGTGGCAGAGAGAAAGAGGCAGAGAGAAAGAGGCAGAGAGAAAGAGGCAGGGAGAAAGTGACAGAGAGAAAGAGACAGAGAGAAAGAGGCAGAGAGAAAAGGAAGAGAGACAGAGAGAAAGAGGCAGAGAGAAAGAGGCAGAGAGAAAGAGGCAGAGAGAAAGAGGCAGAGAGAAAGAGGCAGAGAGAAAGAGGCAGAGAGAAAGAGAGAAAGTCAGAGAGACAGACAGAAAGAGGCAGACGGAAAGAGGCAGGGAGAAAGAGGCAGAGAGAAAGAGACAGAGAGAAAGAGGCAGAGAGAAAGAGGCCGGGAGAAAGTGACAGAGAGAAAGAGGCAGAGAGAAAGAGGCAGAGAGAAAGAGGCAGAGAGAAAGAGGCAGAGAGAAAGAGGCAGAGTGAAAGAGGCAGAGTGAAAGAGGCAGAGTGAAAGAGGCAGAGTGAAAGAGGCAGAGTGAAAGAGGCAGAGAGAAAGAGGCAGAGAGAAAGAGACAGAGAGACAGGGGGAAAGAGGCAGAGAGAAAGAGGCAGAGAGAAAGAGGCAGAGAGAAAGAGGCAGAGAGAAAGAGGCAGAGAGAAAGAGGCAGAGAGAAAGAGGCAGAGAGAAAGAGAGAGAGAAAGAGACAGAGAGAAAGAGTGAAAGAGGCAGAGAGAAAGAGACAGAGAGACAGGGGGAAAGAGGCAGGGAGAAAGTGGCAGAGAGAAAGTGGCAGAGAGAAAGTGGCAGAGAGAAAGAGGCAGAGAGAAAGAGGCAGAGAGAAAGAGGCAGAGAGAAAGAGGCAGAGAGAAAGAGGCAGAGAGAAAGAGACAGAGAGACAGGGGGAAAGAGGCAGAGTGAAAGAGGCAGAGAGAAAGAGGCAGAGAGAAAGAGGCAGAGAGAAAGAGGCAGAGAGAAAGAGAGAGAGAAAGAGGCAGAGAGAAAGAGAGAGAGAAAGAGAGAGAGAAAGAGAGAGAGAAAGAGAGAGAGTAAGAGACAGAGAGTAAGAGAGAGAGAAAGAGAAAGAGACAGAGAGAGAGAGAGAAAGACAGAGAGAAAGAGAGAGAAAGAGACAGAGAAAGAGTGAAAGAGGCAGAGAGAAAGAGAGAGAAAGAGACAGAGAGACAGGGAGAAAGTGGCAGAGAGAAAGTGGCAGAGAGAAAGTGGCAGAGAGAAAGAGGCAGAGAGAAAGAGGCAGAGAGAAAGAGGCAGAGAGAAAGAGGCAGAGAGAAAGAGGCAGAGAGAAAGAGGCAGAGAGAAAGAGGCAGGGAGAAAGTGACAGAGAGAAAGAGAGAAAGAGTCAGAGAGAAAGAGACAGAGAGAAAAGGAAGAGAGACAGAGAGAAAGAGTCAGAGAGAAAGAGGCAGAGAGAAAAGGAAGAGAGACAGAGAGAAAGAGGCAGAGAGAAAGAGGCAGAGAGAAAGAGGCAGAGAGAAAGAGAGAAAGTCAGAGAGACAGAGAGAAAGAGGCAGATGGAAAGAGGCAGGGAGAAAGAGGCAGGGAGAAAGAGGCAGAGAGAAAGAGACAGAGAGGCAGGGGGAAAGAGGCAGGGGGAAAGAGGCAGAGAGAAAGAGGCAGAGAGAAAGAGGCAGAGAGAAAGAGGCAGAGAGAAAGAGGCAGAGAGAAAGAGGCCGGGAGAAAGTGACAGAGAGAAAGAGGCAGAGAGAAAGAGGCAGAGAGAAAGAGGCAGAGAGAAAGAGTCAGAGAGATAGAGCGATAAAGAAAGAGAGAAAGAGGCAGAGAGAAAGAGGCAGAGAGAAAGAGGCCGAGAGAAAGAGGCCGGGAGAAAGTGACAGAGAGAAAGAGGCAGAGAGAAAGAGGCAGAGAGAAAGAGGCAGAGAGAAAGAGTCAAAGAGAAAGAGGCAGAGAGAAAGAGAGAAAGAGAGAAAGAGTCAGAGAGAAAGAGTCAGAGAGAAAGAGTCAGAGAGAAAGAGTCAGAGAGAAAGAGGCAGAGAGAAAGAGGCAGAGAGAAAGAGGCAGAGAGAAAGTGACAGAGAGAAAGAGGCAGAGAGAAAGAGGCAGAGAGAAAGAGGCAGAGTCAGAGAGAAAGAGACAGAGAGAAAGAGGCAGAGAGAAAGAGGCAGAGAAAGAGAGACAGAGAGACAGAGGCAGAGAGAAAGAGGCAGAGAGAAAGAGGCAGAGAGAAAGAGGCAGAGAGAAAGAGGCAGAGAGGCAGAGAGAAAGAGGCAGAGCGAAAGAGGCAGAGAGAAAGAGGCAGAGAGAAAGAGGCAGAGAGAAAGAGTCAGAGAGAAAGAGAGAAAGAGTCAGAGAGAAAGAGAGAAAGAGTCAGAGAGAAAGAGAGAAAGAGTCAGAGAGAAAGAGAGAAAGAGTCAGAGAGAAAGAGGCAGACGGAAAGAGGCAGGGAGAAAGAGGCAGAGAGAAAGAGGCAGAGAGAAAGAGGCAGAGAGAAAGAGAAAGTGACAGAGAGAAAGAAGCAGTGAGAAAGAGGCAGAGAGAAAGAGAGAAAGAGTCAGAGAGAAAGAGGCAGAGCGAAAGAGGCAGAGCGAAAGAGGCCGGGAGAAAGTGACAGAGAGAAAGAGGCAGAGAGAAAGAGACAGAGAGAAAGAGACAGAGAGGCAGAGAGAAAGAGGCAGAGAGAAAGAGAGACAGAGGCAGAGAGACAGAGGCAGAGAGACAGAGGCAGAGAGAAAGAGGCAGAGAGAAAGAGGCAGAGAGAAAGAGGCAGAGAGAAAGAGGCAGAGAGAAAGAGGCAGAGAGAAAGAGGCAGAGAGGCAGAGAGAAAGAGGCAGAGAGAAAGAGGCAGAGAGAAAGAGGCAGAGAGAAAGAGAGAAAGAGAGAAAGAGGCAGAGAGAAAGAGAGAAAGAGTCAGAGAGAAAGAGAGAAAGAGTCAGAGAGACAGAGAGAAAGAGGCAGACGGAAAGAGGCAGGGGGAAAGAGGCAGGGAGAAAGAGGCAGGGAGAAAGAGGCAGAGAGAAAGAGGCCGGGAGAAAGAGGCCGGGAGAAAGAGGCAGGGAGAAAGAGGCAGAGAGACAGAGAGAAAGAGACAGACGGAAAGAGGCAGGGGGAAAGAGGCAGGGAGAAAGAGGCAGAGAGAAAGAGGCAGAGAGAAAGAGGCAGAGAGAAAGAGGCAGAGAGAAAGAGGCAGAGAGAAAGAGGCAGAGAGATAGAGCGATAAAGAAAGAGAGAAAGAGGCAGAGAGAACGAGGCAGAGAGAAAGAGGCAGAGAGAAAGAGGCAGAGAGAAAGAGGCAGAGAGATAAAGAAAGAGAGAAAGAGGCAGAGAGAAAGAGGCAGAGAGAAAGAGGCAGAGAGAAAGAGGCAGAGAGAAAGAGGCAGAGAGAAAGAGGCAGAGAGAAAGAGAGAAAGAGTCAGAGAGAAAGAGAGAAAGAGGCAGAGAGAAAGAGGCAGACGGAAAGAGGCAGAGAGAAAGAGGCAGAGAGAAAGAGGCAGAGAGAAAGAGGCCGGGAGAAAGTGACAGAGAGAAAGAGGCAGAGAGAAAGAGGCAGAGAGAAAGAGGCAGTGAGAAAGAGGCAGAGAGAGAAAGAGGCAGAGAGAAAGAGTCAGAGAAAGAGAAAGAAAGAGGCAGAGAGAAAGAGACAGAGAGAAAGAGGCAGAGAGAAAGAGGCAGAGAGAAAGAGGCAGAGAGAAAAGGAAGAGAGACAGAGAGAAAGAGGCAGAGAGAAAGAGGCAGAGAGAAAGAGGCAGAGAGAAAGAGGCAGAGAGAAAGAGAGAAAGAGTCAGAGAGAAAGAGGCAGACGGAAAGAGGCAGGGAGAAAGAGGCAGAGAGAAAGAGGCAGAGAGAAAGAGGCAGAGAGAAAGAGAAAGTGACAGAGAGAAAGAGGCAGTGAGAAAGAGGCAGGGAGAAAGAGGCAGAGAGAAAGAGGCAGAGAGAAAGAGGCAGAGAGAAAGAGAAAGTGACAGAGAGAAAGAAGCAGTGAGAAAGAGGCAGAGAGAAAGAGAGAAAGAGTCAGAGAGAAAGAGGCAGAGCGAAAGAGGCAGAGCGAAAGAGGCCGGGAGAAAGTGACAGAGAGAAAGAGGCAGAGAGAAAGAGACAGAGAGAAAGAGACAGAGAGGCAGAGAGAAAGAGGCAGAGAGAAAGAGAGACAGAGGCAGAGAGACAGAGGCAGAGAGACAGAGGCAGAGAGAAAGAGGCAGAGAGAAAGAGGCAGAGAGAAAGAGGCAGAGAGAAAGAGGCAGAGAGAAAGAGGCAGAGAGAAAGAGGCAGAGAGGCAGAGAGAAAGAGGCAGAGAGAAAGAGGCAGAGAGAAAGAGGCAGAGAGAAAGAGAGAAAGAGAGAAAGAGGCAGAGAGAAAGAGAGAAAGAGTCAGAGAGAAAGAGAGAAAGAGTCAGAGAGACAGAGAGAAAGAGGCAGACGGAAAGAGGCAGGGGGAAAGAGGCAGGGAGAAAGAGGCAGGGAGAAAGAGGCAGAGAGAAAGAGGCCGGGAGAAAGAGGCCGGGAGAAAGAGGCAGGGAGAAAGAGGCAGAGAGACAGAGAGAAAGAGACAGACGGAAAGAGGCAGGGGGAAAGAGGCAGGGAGAAAGAGGCAGAGAGAAAGAGGCAGAGAGAAAGAGGCAGAGAGAAAGAGGCAGAGAGAAAGAGGCAGAGAGAAAGAGGCAGAGAGATAGAGCGATAAAGAAAGAGAGAAAGAGGCAGAGAGAACGAGGCAGAGAGAAAGAGGCAGAGAGAAAGAGGCAGAGAGAAAGAGGCAGAGAGATAAAGAAAGAGAGAAAGAGGCAGAGAGAAAGAGGCAGAGAGAAAGAGGCAGAGAGAAAGAGGCAGAGAGAAAGAGGCAGAGAGAAAGAGGCAGAGAGAAAGAGAGAAAGAGTCAGAGAGAAAGAGAGAAAGAGGCAGAGAGAAAGAGGCAGACGGAAAGAGGCAGAGAGAAAGAGGCAGAGAGAAAGAGGCAGAGAGAAAGAGGCCGGGAGAAAGTGACAGAGAGAAAGAGGCAGAGAGAAAGAGGCAGAGAGAAAGAGGCAGTGAGAAAGAGGCAGAGAGAGAAAGAGGCAGAGAGAAAGAGTCAGAGAAAGAGAAAGAAAGAGGCAGAGAGAAAGAGACAGAGAGAAAGAGGCAGAGAGAAAGAGGCAGAGAGAAAGAGGCAGAGAGAAAAGGAAGAGAGACAGAGAGAAAGAGGCAGAGAGAAAGAGGCAGAGAGAAAGAGGCAGAGAGAAAGAGGCAGAGAGAAAGAGAGAAAGAGTCAGAGAGAAAGAGGCAGACGGAAAGAGGCAGGGAGAAAGAGGCAGAGAGAAAGAGGCAGAGAGAAAGAGGCAGAGAGAAAGAGAAAGTGACAGAGAGAAAGAGGCAGTGAGAAAGAGGCAGAGAGAAAGAGAGAAAGAGGCAGAGAGAAAGAGGCAGAGCGAAAGAGGCCGGGAGAAAGTGACAGAGAGAAAGAGGCAGAGAGAAAGAGACAGAGAGAAAGAGACAGAGAGGCAGAGAGAAAGAGGCAGAGAGAAAGAGGCAGAGAGAAAGAGGCAGAGAGAAAGAGGCAGAGAGAAAGAGGCAGAGAGAAAGAGGCAGAGAGAAAGAGACAGAGAGAAAGAGACAGAGAGGCAGAGAGACAGAGGCAGAGAGACAGAGGCAGAGAGAAAGAGGCAGAGAGAAAGAGGCAGAGAGAAAGAGGCAGAGAGAAAGAGGCAGAGAGAAAGAGGCAGAGAGGCAGAGAGAAAGAGGCAGAGAGAAAGAGGCAGAGAGAAAGAGGCAGAGAGAAAGAGAGAAAGAGAGAAAGAGGCAGAGAGAAAGAGAGAAAGAGTCAGAGAGAAAGAGAGAAAGAGTCAGAGAGACAGAGAGAAAGAGGCAGACGGAAAGAGGCAGACGGAAAGAGGCAGACGGAAAGAGGCAGGGAGAAAGAGGCAGAGAGAAAGAGGCAGAGAGAAAGAGGCAGAGAGAAAGAGGCAGAGAGAAAGAGGCAGAGAGAAAGAGGCAGAGAGAAAGAGGCAGAGAGAAAGAGGCAGAGAGAAAGAGGCCGGGAGAAAGAGGCAGAGAGACAGAGAGAAAGAGACAGACGGAAAGAGGCAGGGGGAAAGAGGCAGGGAGAAAGAGGCAGAGAGAAAGAGGCAGAGAGAAAGAGGCAGAGAGAAAGAGGCAGAGAGAAAGAGGCAGAGAGAAAGAGGCAGAGAGAAAGAGGCAGAGAGAAAGAGGCAGAGAGAAAGAGGCAGAGAGATAGAGCGATAAAGAAAGAGAGAAAGAGGCAGAGAGAAAGAGGCAGAGAGAAAGAGGCAGAGAGAAAGAGGCAGAGAGAAAGAGGCAGAGAGAGTGACAGAGAGAAAGAGAGAAAGAGTCAGAGAGAAAGAGAAAGAGAGAAAGAGGCAGAGAGAAAGAGGCAGAGAGAAAGAGGCAGAGAGAAAGAGAGAAAGAGGCAGAGAGAAAGAGAGAAAGAGTCAGAGAGAAAGAGAGAAAGAGGCAGAGAGAAAGAGGCAGACGGAAAGAGGCAGAGAGAAAGAGGCAGAGAGAAAGAGGCAGAGAGAAAGAGGCCGGGAGAAAGTGACAGAGAGAAAGAGGCAGAGAGAAAGAGGCAGAGAGAAAGAGAAAGTGACAGAGAGAAAGAGGCAGTGAGAAAGAGGCAGAGAGAGAAAGAGGCAGAGAGAAAGAGTCAGAGAAAGAGAAAGAAAGAGGCAGAGAGAAAGAGGCAGAGAGAAAGAGGCAGAGAGAAAAGGAAGAGAGACAGAGAGAAAGAGGCAGAGAGAAAGAGGCAGAGAGAAAGAGGCAGAGAGAAAGAGGCAGAGAGAAAGAGAGAAAGAGTCAGAGAGACAGAGAGAAAGAGACAGACGGAAAGAGGCAGGGGGAAAGAGGCAGGGAGAAAGAGGCAGGGAGAAAGAGGCAGAGAGAAAGAGGCAGAGAGAAAGAGGCAGAGAGAAAGAGGCAGAGAGAAAGAGGCAGAGAGAAAGAGGCAGAGAGAAAGAGGCAGAGAAAAAGAGGCAGAGAGAAAGAGAAAGTGACAGAGAGAAAGAGGCAGGGAGAAAGAGGCAGGGAGAAAGAGGCAGAGAGAAAGAGGCAGAGAGAAAGAGGCAGAGAGAAAGAGGCAGAGAAAAAGAGAAAGAGACAGAGAGAAAGAGACAGAGGCAGTGAGAAAGAGGCAGAGAGAAAGAGTCAGAGAGAAAGAGTCAGAGAGAAAAAGAGAGAGAAAGAGAAAGAGAGAAAGAGACAGAGAGAAAGAGAAAGAGAGAAAGAGGCAGAGAGAAAGAGGCAGAGAGAAAGAGGCAGAGAGAAAGAGGCAGAGAGAAAGAGGCAGAGAGAAAGAGGCAGAGAGAAAGAGGCAGAGAGAAAGAGGCAGAGAGACAGAGAGAAAGAGACAGAGGCAGAGAGACAGAGGCAGAGAGAAAGAGGCAGAGAGAAAGAGGCAGAGAGAAAGAGGCAGAGCGAAAGAGGCAGAGAGAAAGAGGCAGAGAGACAGAGGCAGAGAGACAGAGAGAAAGAGGCAGAGAGAAAGAGGCAGAGAGACAGAGAGAAAGAGACAGAGGCAGAGAGACAGAGGCAGAGAGAAAGAGGCAGAGAGAAAGAGGCAGAGAGAAAGAGGCAGAGAGAAAGAGGCAGAGAGAAAGAGTCAGAGAGACAGAGAGAAAGAGACAGAGGGAAAGAGGCAGGGGGAAAGAGGCAGGGGGAAAGAGGCAGGGAGAAAGAGGCAGAGAGAAAGAGGCAGAGAGAAAGAGGCAGAGAGAAAGAGGCAGAGAGAAAGAGGCAGAGAGAAAGAGGCAGAGAGAAAGAGGCAGAGAGAAAGAGGCAGAGAGAAAGTGGCCGGGAGAAAGTGACAGAAAGAAAGAGACAGAAAGAAAGAGGCAGAGAGAAAGAGGCAGAGAGAAAGAGGCAGAGAGAAAGAGGCAGAGAGAAAGAGAAAGTGACAGAGAGAAAGAGGCAGGGAGAAAGAGGCAGGGAGAAAGAGGCAGGGAGAAAGAGGCAGAGAGAAAGAGGCAGAGAGAAAGAGGCAGAGAGAAAGAGGCAGAGAGAAAGAGGCAGAGAGAAAGAGAAAGTGACAGAGAGAAAGAGGCAGAGAGAAAGAGGCAGAGAGAAAGAGAAAGAAAGAAAGAGGCAGAGAGAAAGAGGCAGAGAGAAAGAGGCAGAGAGAAAGAGGCAGAGAGAAAGAGGCAGAGAAAAAGAGAAAGAGACAGAGAGACAGAGAGAAAGAGACAGACGGAAAGAGGCAGGGGGAAAGAGGCAGGGAGAAAGAGGCAGGGAGAAAGAGGCAGAGAGAAAGAGGCAGAGAGAAAGAGGCAGAGAGAAAGAGGCAGAGAGAAAGAGGCAGAGCGAAAGAGGCAGAGAGATAGAGCGATAAAGAAAGAGAGAAAGAGGCAGAGAGAAAGAGGCACGAGAGAAAGAGGCAGAGAGAAAGAGAAAGAGACAGAGAGAAAGAGGCAGAGAGAAAGAGGCAGAGAGAAAGAGGCAGAGAGAAAGAGGCAGAGAGAAAGAGGCAGAGAGAAAGAGGCAGAGAGAAAGAGGCAGAGAGAAAGAGGCAGAGAGATAGAGCGATAAAGAAAGAGAGAAAGAGGCAGAGAGAACGAGGCAGAGAGAAAGAGGCAGAGAGAAAGAGGCAGAGAGAAAGAGGCAGAGAGATAGAGCGATAAAGAAAGAGAGAAAGAGGCAGAGAGAAAGAGGCAGAGAGAAAGAGGCAGAGAGAAAGAGGCAGAGAGAAAGAGGCAGAGAGAAAGAGGCAGAGAGAAAGAGAGAAAGAGGCAGAGAGAAAGAGGCAGAGAGAAAGAGGCAGAGAGAAAGAGTCAGAGAGAAAGAGAGAAAGAGACAGACGGAAAGAGGCAGGGGGAAAGAGGCAGGGAGAAAGAGGCAGGGAGAAAGAGGCAGAGAGAAAGAGGCAGAGAGAAAGAGGCAGAGAGAAAGAGGCAGAGAGAAAGAGGCAGAGAGAAAGAGGCAGAGAGAAAGAGGCAGAGAGAAAGTGGCCGGGAGAAAGTGACAGAAAGAAAGAGACAGAAAGAAAGAGGCAGAGAGAAAGAGGCAGAGAGAAAGAGGCAGAGAAAAAGAGGCAGAGAAAAAGAGGCAGAGAGAAAGAGAAAGTGACAGAGAGAAAGAGGCAGGGAGAAAGAGGCAGGGAGAAAGAGGCAGAGAGAAAGAGGCAGAGAGAAAGAGGCAGAGAGAAAGAGAAAGTGACAGAGAGAAAGAGACAGAGAGAAAGAGGCAGAGAGAAAGAGGCCGGGAGAAAGTGACAGAGAGAAAGAGGCAGAGAGAAAGAGGCAGAGAGAAAGAGAGAAAGAGTCAGAGAGAAAGAGACAGAGAGAAAGAGACAGAGAGGCAGAGAGAAAGAGGCAGAGAGAAAGAGGCAGAGAGAAAGAGGCAGAGAGAAAGAGGCAGAGAGAAAGAGGCAGAGAGAAAGAGGCAGAGAGAAAGAGGCAGAGAGAAAGAGGCAGAGAGGCAGAGGCAGAGAGGCAGAGGCAGAGAGGCAGAGAGACAGAGGCAGAGAGACAGAGGCAGAGAGAAAGAGGCAGAGAGAAAGAGGCAGAGAGAAAGAGGCAGAGAGGCAGAGAGAAAGAGGCAGAGAGAAAGAGGCAGAGAGAAAGAGAGAAAGAGACAGACGGAAAGAGGCAGGGGGAAAGAGGCAGGGAGAAAGAGGCAGGGAGAAAGAGGCAGAGAGAAAGAGGCAGAGAGAAAGAGGCAGAGAGAAAGAGGCAGAGAGAAAGAGGCAGAGAGAAAGAGGCAGAGAGAAAGAGGCAGAGAGAAAGAGGCAGAGAGAAAGAGGCAGAGAGAAAGAGGCAGAGAGAAAGAGGCAGAGAGAAAGAGGGAAAGAGGCAGAGAGAAAGAGAGAAAGAGTCAGAGAGACAGAGAGAAAGAGGCAGAGAGAAAGAGGCAGAGAGACAGAGGCAGAGAGACAGAGGCAGAGAGACAGAGGCAGAGAGACAGAGGCAGAGAGACAGAGGCAGAGAGACAGAGGCAGAGAGAAAGAGGCAGAGAGAAAGAGGCAGAGAGAAAGAGGCAGAGAGAAAGAGGCAGAGAGAAAGTGGCCGGGAGAAAGTGACAGAAAGAAAGAGACAGAAAGAAAGAGGCAGAGAGAAAGAGGCAGAGAGAAAGAGGCAGAGAAAAAGAGGCAGAGAAAAAGAGGCAGAGAGAAAGAGGAAGTGACAGAGAGAAAGAGGCAGGGAGAAAGAGGCAGGGAGAAAGAGGCAGAGAGAAAGAGGCAGAGAGAAAGAGGCAGAGAGAAAGAGGCAGAGAGAAAGAGGCAGAGAGAAAGAGAAAGTGACAGAGAGAAAGAGGCAGAGAGAAAGAGTCAGAGAGAAAGAGTCAGAGAGAAAGAGACAGAAAGAAAGAGACAGAAAGAAAGAGGCAGAGAGAAAGAGGCAGAGAGAAAGAGGCAGAGAGAAAGAGGCAGAGAAAAAGAGAAAGAGACAGAGAGAAAGAGAGAAAGAGGCAGAGAGAAAGAGTCAGAGAGAAAGAGAAAGAGAGAAAGAGACAGAGAGAAAGAGGCAGAGAGAAAGAGACAGAGAGAAAGAGGCAGAGAGAAAGAGGCCGGGAGAAAGTGACAGAGAGAAAGAGGCAGAGAGAAAGAGGCAGAGAGAAAGAGAGAAAGAGTCAGAGAGAAAGAGACAGAGAGAAAGAGACAGAGAGGCAGAGAGAAAGAGGCAGAGAGAAAGAGGCAGAGAGAAAGAGGCAGAGAGAAAGAGGCAGAGAGAAAGAGGCAGAGAGAAAGAGGCAGAGAGGCAGAGACAGAGAGGCAGAGAGACAGAGGCAGAGAGACAGAGGCAGAGAGAAAGAGGCAGAGAGAAAGAGGCAGAGAGAAAGAGGCAGAGAGAAAGAGGCAGAGAGAAAGAGGCAGAGAGAAAGAGGCAGAGAGGCAGAGAGAAAGAGGCAGAGAGAAAGAGGCAGAGAGAAAGAGGCAGAGAGAAAGAGAGAAAGAGGCAGAGAGAAAGAGAGAAAGAGGCAGAGAGAAAGAGAGAAAGAGTCAGAGAGACAGAGAGAAAGAGGCAGACGGAAAGAGGCAGACGGAAAGAGGCAGGGAGAAAGAGGCAGGGAGAAAGAGGCAGGGAGAAAGAGGCAGAGAGAAAGAGGCAGAGAGAAAGAGGCAGAGAGAAAGAGGCAGAGAGAAAGAGGCAGAGCGAAAGAGGCAGAGAGAAAGAGGCAGAGAGAAAGAGGCAGAGCGAAAGAGGCAGAGAGAAAGAGGCAGAGAGAAAGAGGCAGAGAGAAAGAGGCCGGGAGAAAGAGGCCGGGAGAAAGAGGCAGGGAGAAAGAGGCAGAGAGACAGAGAGAAAGAGACAGACGGAAAGAGGCAGGGGGAAAGAGGCAGGGAGAAAGAGGCAGAGAGAAAGAGGCAGAGAGAAAGAGGCAGAGAGAAAGAGGCAGAGAGAAAGAGGCAGAGAGAAAGAGAAAGTGACAGAGAGAAAGAGGCAGAGAGAAAGAGAAAGTGACAGAGAGAAAGAGTCAGAGAGAAAGAGTCAGAGAGAAAGAGTCAGAGAGAAAGAGTCAGAGAGAAAGAGACAGAAAGAAAGAGACAGAAAGAAAGAGGCAGAGAGAAAGAGGCAGAGAGAAAGAGGCAGAGACAGAGAGAAAGAGACAGAGGCAGTGAGAAAGAGGCAGAGAGAAAGAGTCAGAGAGAAAGAGTCAGAGAGAAAAAGAGAGAGAAAGAGAAAGAGAGAAAGAGACAGAGAGAAAGAGGCAGAGAGAAAGAGACAGAGAGAAAGAGGCAGAGAAAGAGGCAGAGAGAAAGAGGCCGGGAGAAAGTGACAGAGAGAAAGAGGCAGAGAGAAAGAGGCAGAGAGGCAGAGAGAAAGAGGCAGAGAGAAAGAGAGACAGAGGCAGAGAGAAAGAGGCAGAGAGAAAGAGGCAGAGAGAAAGAGGCAGAGAGAAAGAGGCAGAGAGAAAGAGGCAGAGAGAAAGAGGCAGAGAGGCAGAGAGAAAGAGGCAGAGAGAAAGAGGCAGAGAGAAAGAGGCAGAGAGAAAGAGAGAAAGAGGCAGAGAGAAAGAGAGAAAGAGGCAGAGAGAAAGAGAGAAAGAGTCAGAGAGAAAGAGAGAAAGAGTCAGAGAGACAGAGAGAAAGAGGCAGACGGAAAGAGGCAGGGGGAAAGAGGCAGGGAGAAAGAGGCAGGGAGAAAGAGGCAGGGAGAAAGAGGCAGAGAGAAAGAGGCAGAGAGAAAGAGGCAGAGAGAAAGAGGCAGAGAGAAAGAGGCAGAGAGAAAGAGGCAGAGAGAAAGAGGCAGAGAGAAAGAGACAGAGAGAAAGAGGCAGAGAGAAAGAGGCAGAGAGAAAGAGGCAGAGAGAAAGAGGCAGAGAGAAAGAGGCAGAGAGAAAGAGGCCGGGAGAAAGAGGCCGGGAGAAAGAGGCAGGGAGAAAGAGGCAGGGAGAAAGAGGCAGAGAGACAGAGAGAAAGAGACAGACGGAAAGAGGCAGGGGGAAAGAGGCAGGGAGAAAGAGGCAGAGAGAAAGAGGCAGAGAGAAAGAGGCAGAGAGAAAGAGGCAGAGCGAAAGAGGCAGAGCGAAAGAGGCAGAGAGATAGAGCGATAAAGAAAGAGAGAAAGAGGCAGAGAGAAAGAGGCAGAGAGAACGAGGCAGAGAGAAAGTGACAGAGAGAAAGAGAGAAAGAGTCAGAGAGAAAGAGAAAGAGACAGAGAGAAAGAGGCAGAGAGAAAGAGGCAGAGAGAAAGAGGCAGAGAGAAAGAGGCAGAGAGAAAGAGGCAGAGAGAAAGAGGCAGAGAGAAAGAGGCAGAGAGAAAGAGGCAGAGAGAAAGAGGCAGAGAGAAAGAGGCAGAGAGAAAGAGGCAGAGAGAAAGAGGCAGAGAGAAAGAGGCAGAGAGAAAGAGGCAGAGAGAAAGAGGCAGAGAGAAAGAGGCAGAGAGAAAGAGGCAGAGAGAAAGAGGCAGAGAGAAAGAGGCAGAGAGGCAGAGACAGAGAGGCAGAGAGACAGAGGCAGAGAGAAAGAGGCAGAGAGAAAGAGGCAGAGAGAAAGAGGCAGAGAGGCAGAGAGAAAGAGGCAGAGAGAAAGAGGCAGAGAGAAAGAGGCAGAGAGAAAGAGAGAAAGAGGCAGAGAGAAAGAGGCAGAGAGAAAGAGAGAAAGAGTCAGAGAGAAAGAGTCAGAGAGACAGAGAGAAAGAGGCAGACGGAAAGAGGCAGACGGAAAGAGGCAGGGAGAAAGAGGCAGAGAGAAAGAGGCAGAGAGAAAGAGGCAGAGAGAAAGAGGCAGAGAGAAAGAGGCAGAGAGAAAGAGACAGAGAGAAAGAGGCAGAGCGAAAGAGGCAGAGAGAAAGAGGCAGAGAGAAAGAGGCCGGGAGAAAGAGGCCGGGAGAAAGAGGCAGGGAGAAAGAGGCAGAGAGAAAGTGACAGAGAGAAAGAGAGAAAGAGTCAGAGAGAAAGAGAAAGAGACAGAGAGAAAGAGGCAGAGAGAAAGAGGCAGAGAGAAAGAGGCAGAGAGAAAGAGGCAGAGAGAAAGAGGCAGAGAGATAGAGCGATAAAGAAAGAGAGAAAGAGGCAGAGAGAAAGAGGCAGAGAGAACGAGGCAGAGAGAAAGTGACAGAGAGAAAGAGAGAAAGAGTCAGAGAGAAAGAGAAAGAGACAGAGAGAAAGAGGCAGAGAGAAAGAGGCAGAGAGAAAGAGGCAGAGAGAAAGAGGCAGAGAGAAAGAGGCAGAGAGATAGAGCGATAAAGAAAGAGAGAAAGAGGCAGAGAGAAAGAGGCAGAGAGAACGAGGCAGAGAGAAAGAGGCAGAGAGAAAGAGGCAGAGAGAAAGAGGCAGAGAGAAAGAGGCAGAGAGAAAGAGGCAGAGAGAAAGAGGCAGAGAGAAAGAGGCAGAGAGAAAGAGGCAGAGAGAAAGAGGCAGAGAGAAAGAGGCAGAGAGAAAGAGGCAGAGAGAAAGAGAAAGAGAGAAAGAGGCAGAGAGAAAGAGGCAGAGAGAAAGAGGCAGAGAGAAAGAGGCAGAGAGAAAGAGGCAGAGAGAGTGACAGAGAGAAAGAGTCAGAGAGAAAGAGAAAGAGAGAAAGAGGCAGAGAGAAAGAGGCAGAGAGAAAGAGGCAGAGAGAAAGAGGCAGAGAGAAAGAGGCAGAGAGAGTGACAGAGAGAAAGAGTCAGAGAGAAAGAGAAAGAGAGAAAGAGGCAGAGAGAAAGAGGCAGAGAGAAAGAGGCAGAGAGAAAGAGGCAGAGAGAAAGAGTCAGAGAGAAAGAGAGAAAGAGGCAGAGAGAAAGAGGCAGACGGAAAGAGGCAGAGAGAAAGAGGCAGAGAGAAAGAGGCAGAGAGAACGAGGCAGAGAGAAAGAGGCAGAGAGAAAGAGGCAGAGAGAAAGAGGCAGAGAGAAAGAGGCAGAGAGAAAGAGGCAGAGAGAAAGAGGCAGAGAGAAAGAGGCAGAGAGAAAGAGGCAGAGAGAGTGACAGAGAGAAAGAGAAAGAGAGAAAGAGGCAGAGAGAAAGAGGCAGAGAGAAAGAGGCAGAGAGAAAGAGGCAGAGAGAGTGACAGAGAGAAAGAGTCAGAGAGAAAGAGAAAGAGAGAAAGAGGCAGAGAGAAAGAGGCAGAGAGAAAGAGGCAGAGAGAAAGAGGCAGAGAGAAAGAGGCAGAGAGAGTGACAGAGAGAAAGAGTCAGAGAGAAAGAGAAAGAGAGAAAGAGGCAGAGAGAAAGAGGCAGAGAGAAAGAGGCAGAGAGAAAGAGGCAGAGAGAAAGAGTCAGAGAGAAAGAGAGAAAGAGGCAGAGAGAAAGAGGCAGACGGAAAGAGGCAGAGAGAAAGAGGCAGAGAGAAAGAGGCAGAGAGAAAGAGGCCGGGAGAAAGTGACAGAGAGAAAGAGGCAGAGAGAAAGAGGCAGAGAGAAAGAGGCAGAGCGAAAGAGGCAGAGAGATGGAGCGATAAAGAAAGAGAGAAAGAGGCAGAGAGAAAGAGGCACGAGAGAAAGAGGCAGAGAGAAAGAGAAAGAGACAGAGAGAAAGAGGCAGAGAGAAAGAGGCAGAGAGAAAGAGGCAGAGAGAAAGAGGCAGAGAGAAAGAGGCAGAGAGAAAGAGGCAGAGAGATAGAGCGATAAAGAAAGAGAGAAAGAGGCAGAGAGAAAGAGGCAGAGAGAAAGAGGCAGAGAGAAAGAGGCAGAGAGATAGAGCGATAAAGAGAGAGAAAGAGAAAGAGAGAAAGAGGCAGAGAGAAAGAGGCAGAGAGAAAGAGGCAGAGAGAAAGAGGCAGAGAGAAAGAGGCAGAGAGAAAGAGGCAGAGAGAAAGAGAGAAAGAGTCAGAGAGAAAGAGAGAAAGAGGCAGAGAGAAAGAGGCAGAGGGAAAGAGGCAGAGAGAAAGAGGCAGAGAGAAAGAGGCAGAGAGAAAGAGGCCGGGAGAAAGTGACAGAGAGAAAGAGGCAGAGAGAAAGAGGCAGAGAGAAAGAGGCAGAGAGAAAGAGAAAGTGACAGAGAGAAAGAGGCAGTGAGAAAGAGGAAGAGAGAGAAAGAGGCAGAGAGAAAGAGTCAGAGAGAAAGAGTCAGAGAGAAAGAGTCAGAGAAAGAAAGAGGCAGAGAGAAAGAGACAGAGAGAAAGAGGCAGAGAGAAAGAGGCAGAGAGAAAGAGGCAGAGAGAAAGAGGCAGAGAGAAAGAGGCAGAGAGAAAAGGAAGAGAGACAGAGAGAAAGAGGCAGAGAGAAAGAGGCAGAGAGAAAGAGGCAGAGAGAAAGAAACAGAGAGAAAGAGAGAAAGAGTCAGAGAGACAGAGAGAAAGAGACAGACGGAAAGAGGCAGGGGGAAAGAGGCAGGGAGAAAGAGACAGAGAGAAAGAGAAAGAGACAGAGAGACAGAGAGAAAGAGGCAGAGAGAAAGAGGCAGAGAGAAAGAGTCAGAGAGAAAGAGAGAAAGAGACAGACGGAAAGAGGCAGGGGGAAAGAGGCAGGGAGAAAGAGGCAGGGAGAAAGAGGCAGAGAGAAAGAGGCAGAGAGAAAGAGGCAGAGAGAAAGAGGCAGAGAGAAAGAGGCAGAGAGAAAGAGGCAGAGAGAAAGAGGCAGAGAGAAAGAGGCAGAGAGAAAGAGGCAGAGAGAAAGAGGCAGAGAGAAAGAGGCAGAGAGAAAGTGGCCGGGAGAAAGTGACAGAAAGAAAGAGACAGAAAGAAAGAGGCAGAGAGAAAGAGGCAGAGAGAAAGAGGCAGAGAGAAAGAGGCAGAGAAAAAGAGGCAGAGAGAAAGAGAAAGTGACAGAGAGAAAGAGGCAGGGAGAAAGAGGCAGGGAGAAAGAGGCAGAGAGAAAGAGGCAGAGAGAAAGAGGCAGAGAGAAAGAGGCAGAGAGAAAGAGACAGAAAGAAAGAGACAGAAAGAAAGAGGCAGAGAGAAAGAGGCAGAGAAAAAGAGAAAGAGACAGAGAGAAAGAGACAGAGGCAGTGAGAAAGAGGCAGAGAGAAAGAGTCAGAGAGAAAGAGTCAGAGAGAAAAAGAGAGAGAAAGAGAAAGAGAGAAAGAGACAGAGAGAAAGAGGCAGAGAGAAAGAGGCAGAGAGAAAGAGGCAGAGAAAGAGGCAGAGAGAAAGAGACAGAGAGAAAGAGAAAGAGACAGAGAGACAGAGAGAAAGAGGCAGAGAGAAAGAGGCAGAGAGAAAGAGGCAGAGAGAAAGAGGCAGAGAGACAGAGACAGAGAGAAAGAGACAGAGAGAAAGAGGCAGAGAGAAAGAGAAAGAGACAGAGAGACAGAGAGAAAGAGGCAGAGAGAAAGAGGCAGAGAGAAAGAGGCAGAGAAAGAGGCAGAGAGAAAGAGACAGAGAGAAAGAGAAAGAGACAGAGAGACAGAGAGAAAGAGGCAGAGAGAAAGAGGCAGAGAGAAAGAGGCAGAGAGAAAGAGGCAGAGAGAAAGAGGCAGAGAGAAAGAGGCAGAGAGACAGAGAGAAAGAGAGAGACAGAGAGAAAGAGGCAGAGAGAAAGAGGCAGAGAGAAAGAGGCAGAGAGAAAGAGGCAGAGAGAAAGAGGCAGAGAGAAAGAGGCAGAGAGACAGAGGCAGAGAGACAGAGGCAGAGAGACAGAGGCAGAGAGACAGAGAGAAAGAGACAGAGGCAGAGAGACAGAGGCAGAGAGAAAGAGGCAGAGAGAAAGAGGCAGAGAGAAAGAGGCAGAGAGAAAGAGGCAGAGAGAAAGAGGCAGAGAGAAAGAGGCAGAGAGACAGAGGCAGAGAGACAGAGAGAAAGAGGCAGAGAGACAGAGAAAGAGGCAGAGAGACAGAGAGAAAGAGACAGAGGCAGAGAGACAGAGGCAGAGAGAAAGAGGCAGAGAGAAAGAGGCAGAGAGAAAGAGGCAGAGAGAAAGAGTCAGAGAGAAAGAGAGAAAGAGTCAGAGAGACAGAGAGAAAGAGACAGACGGAAAGAGGCAGGGGGAAAGAGGCAGGGGGAAAGAGGCAGGGAGAAAGAGGCAGGGAGAAAGAGGCAGAGAGAAAGAGGCAGAGAGAAAGAGACAGAGGCAGAGAGAATGAGGCAGAGAGAAAGAGAGACAGAGGCAGAGAGACAGAGGCAGAGAAAGAGGCAGGGAGAAAGAGGCAGAGAGATAGAGAGAAAGAGGCAGAGAAAGAGGCAGGGGGAAAGAGGCAGGGAGAAAGAGGCAGAGAGAAAGAGGCAGAGAGAAAGAGGCAGAGAGAAAGAGGCAGAGAGAAAGAGGCAGAGAGAAAGAGGCAGAGAGAAAGAGGCAGAGAGAAAGTGGCCGGGAGAAAGTGACAGAAAGAAAGAGACAGAAAGAAAGAGGCAGAGAGAAAGAGGCAGAGAGAAAGAGGCAGAGAGAAAGAGGCAGAGAGAAAGAGAAAGTGACAGAGAGAAAGAGGCAGGGAGAAAGAGGCAGGGAGAAAGAGGCAGAGAGAAAGAGGCAGAGAGAAAGAGAAAGTGACAGAGAGAAAGAGGCAGAGAGAAAGAGTCAGAGAGAAAGAGACAGAAAGAAAGAGGCAGAGAGAAAGAGGCAGAGAGAAAGAGGCAGAGAGAAAGAGGCAGAGAGAAAGAGTCAGAGAAAAAGAGGCAGAGACAGAGAGAAAGAGTCAGAGAAAAAGAGGCAGAGAAAAAGAGGCAGAGACAGAGAGAAAGAGGCAGAGAGAAAGAGGCAGAGAGAAAGAGGCAGAGAGAAAGTGACAGAGAGAAAGAGGCAGAGAGAAAGAGAAAGAGACAGAGAGAAAGAGACAGAGAGAAAGAGGCAGAGAGAAAGAGGCAGAGAGAAAGAGGCAGAGAGAAAGAGGCAGAGAGAAAGAGGCAGAGAGACAGAGACAGAGAGAAAGAGACAGAGAGACAGAGAGAAAGAGGCAGAGAGAAAGAGAAAGAGACAGAGAGACAGAGAGAAAGAGGCAGAGAGAAAGAGGCAGAGAGAAAGAGGCAGAGAGAAAGAGGCAGAGAAAGAGGCAGAGAGAAAGAGACAGAGAGAAAGAGAAAGAGACAGAGAGACAGAGAGAAAGAGGCAGAGAGAAAGAGGCAGAGAGAAAGAGGCAGAGAGAAAGAGGCAGAGAGAAAGAGGCAGAGAGAAAGAGGCAGAGAGACAGAGAGAAAGAGACAGAGGCAGAGAGAGGCAGAGAGAAAGAGAGAGACAGAGAGAAAGAGGCAGAGAGAAAGAGGCAGAGAGAAAGAGGCAGAGAGAAAGAGGCAGAGAGAAAGAGGCAGAGAGAAAGAGGCAGAGAGACAGAGGCAGAGAGACAGAGGCAGAGAGACAGAGGCAGAGAGACAGAGAGAAAGAGACAGAGGCAGAGAGACAGAGGCAGAGAGAAAGAGGCAGAGAGAAAGAGGCAGAGAGAAAGAGGCAGAGAGAAAGAGGCAGAGAGAAAGAGGCAGAGAGAAAGAGGCAGAGAGAAAGAGGCAGAGAGAAAGAGGCAGAGAGAAAGAGGCAGAGAGAAAGAGGCAGAGAGAAAGAGGCAGAGAAAGAGGCAGAGAGAAAGAGAGAAAGAGTCAGAGAGACAGAGAGAAAGAGACAGACGGAAAGAGGTAGGGGGAAAGAGGCAGGGAGAAAGAGACAGAGAGAAAGAGAAAGAGACAGACGGAAAGAGGCAGGGGGAAAGAGGCAGGGAGAAAGAGGCAGAGAGAAAGAGAAAGAGACAGAGAGACAGAGATAAAGAGGCAGAGAGAAAGAGGCAGAGAGAAAGAGTCAGAGAGAAAGAGAGAAAGAGACAGACGGAAAGAGGCAGGGGGAAAGAGGCAGGGAGAAAGAGACAGAGAGAAAGAGAAAGAGACAGAGAGAAAGAGGCAGAGAGAAAGAGGCAGAGAGAAAGAGTCAGAGAGAAAGAGAGAAAGAGGCAGGGGGAAAGAGGCAGGGAGAAAGAGGCAGAGAGAAAGAGGCAGAGAGAAAGAGGCAGAGAGAAAGAGGCAGAGAGAAAGAGGCAGAGAGAAAGAGGCAGAGAGAAAGAGGCAGAGAGAAAGAGGCAGAGAGAAAGAGGCAGAGAGAAAGAGGCAGAGAGAAAGAGGCAGAGAGAAAGTGGCCGGGAGAAAGTGACAGAAAGAAAGAGACAGAAAGAAAGAGGCAGAGAGAAAGAGGCAGAGAGAAAGAGGCAGAGAAAAAGAGGCAGAGAAAAAGAGGCAGAGAGAAAGAGAAAGTGACAGAGAGAAAGAGGCAGGGAGAAAGAGGCAGGGAGAAAGAGGCAGAGAGAAAGAGGCAGAGAGAAAGAGGCAGAGAGAAAGAGGCAGAGAGAAAGAGACAGAAAGAAAGAGACAGAAAGAAAGAGGCAGAGAGAAAGAGGCAGAGAGAAAGAGGCAGAGAAAAAGAGAAAGAGACAGAGAGAAAGAGACAGAGGCAGTGAGAAAGAGGCAGAGAGAAAGAGTCAGAGAGAAAGAGTCAGAGAGAAAAAGAGAGAGAAAGAGAAAGAGAGAAAGAGACAGAGAGAAAGAGGCAGAGAGAAAGAGGCAGAGAGAAAGAGGCAGAGAAAGAGGCAGAGAGAAAGAGACAGAGAGAAAGAGAAAGAGACAGAGAGACAGAGAGAAAGAGGCAGAGAGAAAGAGGCAGAGAGAAAGAGGCAGAGAGACAGAGACAGAGAGAAAGAGACAGAGAGAAAGAGGCAGAGAGAAAGAGAAAGAGACAGAGAGACAGAGAGAAAGAGGCAGAGAGAAAGAGGCAGAGAGAAAGAGGCAGAGAGAAAGAGGCAGAGAAAGAGGCAGAGAGAAAGAGGCAGAGAGACAGAGAGAAAGAGACAGAGGCAGAGAAAGGCAGAGAGAAAGAGACAGAGGCAGAGAGAGGCAGAGAGAAAGAGAGAGACAGAGAGAAAGAGGCAGAGAGAAAGAGGCAGAGAGAAAGAGGCAGAGAGAAAGAGGCAGAGAGAAAGAGGCAGAGAGAAAGAGGCAGAGAGACAGAGGCAGAGAGACAGAGGCAGAGAGACAGAGGCAGAGAGACAGAGAGAAAGAGACAGAGGCAGAGAGACAGAGGCAGAGAGAAAGAGGCAGAGAGAAAGAGGCAGAGAGAAAGAGGCAGAGAGAAAGAGGCAGAGAGAAAGAGGCAGAGAGAAAGAGGCAGAGAGAAAGAGGCAGAGAGAAAGAGGCAGAGAGACAGAGGCAGAGAGACAGAGAGAAAGAGGCAGAGAGACAGAGAAAGAGGCAGAGAGACAGAGAGAAAGAGACAGAGGCAGAGAGACAGAGGCAGAGAGAAAGAGGCAGAGAGAAAGAGTCAGAGAGAAAGAGAGAAAGAGTCAGAGAGACAGAGAGAAAGAGACAGACGGAAAGAGGCAGGGGGAAAGAGGCAGGGGGAAAGAGGCAGGGAGAAAGAGGCAGAGAGAAAGAGGCAGAGAGAAAGAGACAGAGGCAGAGAGAAAGAGGCAGAGAGAAAGAGAGACAGAGGCAGAGAGACAGAGGCAGAGAAAGAGGCAGGGAGAAAGAGGCAGAGAGATAGAGAGAAAGAGGCAGAGAAAGAGGCAGGGGGAAAGAGGCAGAGAGAAAGAGGCAGAGAGAAAGAGGCAGAGAGAAAGAGGCAGAGAGAAAGAGGCAGAGAGAAAGAGGCAGAGAGAAAGTGGCCGAGAGAAAGTGGCCGGGAGAAAGAGACAGAAAGAAAGAGGCAGAGAGAAAGAGGCAGAGAGAAAGAGGCAGAGAGAAAGAGGCAGAGAGAAAGAGGCAGAGAGAAAGAGGCAGAGAGAAAGAGAAAGTGACAGAGAGAAAGAGACAGAAAGAAAGAGGCAGAGAGAAAGAGGCAGAGAGAAAGAGGCAGAGAGAAAGAGAAAGTGACAGAGAGAAAGAGGCAGGGAGAAAGAGGCAGGGAGAAAGAGGCAGGGAGAAAGAGGCAGAGAGAAAGAGGCAGAGAGAAAGAGAAAGTGACAGAGAGAAAGAGGCAGAGAGAAAGAGTCAGAGAGAAAGAGTCAGAGAGAAAGAGACAGAAAGAAAGAGGCAGAGAGAAAGAGGCAGAGAGAAAGAGGCAGAGAGAAAGAGGCAGAGAGAAAGAGTCAGAGAAAAAGAGGCAGAGACAGAGAGAAAGTGACAGAGAGAAAGAGGCAGAGAGAAAGAGAAAGAGACAGAGAGAAAGAGACAGAGAGAAAGAGGCAGAGAGAAAGAGGCAGAGAGAAAGAGGCAGAGAGAAAGTGACAGAGAGAAAGAGGCAGAGAGAAAGAGAAAGAGACAGAGAGAAAGAGACAGAGAGAAAGAGGCAGAGAGAAAGAGGCAGAGAGAAAGAGGCAGAGAGACAGAGACAGAGAGAAAGAGAAAGAGACAGAGAGACAGAGAGAAAGAGGCAGAGAGAAAGAGGCAGAGAGAAAGAGGCAGAGAGAAAGAGGCAGAGAAAGAGGCAGAGAGAAAGAGACAGAGAGAAAGAGAAAGAGACAGAGAGACAGAGAGAAAGAGGCAGAGAGAAAGAGGCAGAGAGAAAGAGGCAGAGAGAAAGAGGCAGAGAGAAAGAGGCAGAGAGAAAGAGGCAGAGAGACAGAGAGAAAGAGACAGAGGCAGAGAGAGGCAGAGAGAAAGAGAGAGACAGAGAGAAAGAGGCAGAGAGAAAGAGGCAGAGAGAAAGAGGCAGAGAGAAAGAGGCAGAGAGACAGAGGCAGAGAGACAGAGGCAGAGAGACAGAGGCAGAGAGACAGAGGCAGAGAGACAGAGAGAAAGAGACAGAGGCAGAGAGACAGAGGCAGAGAGAAAGAGGCAGAGAGAAAGAGGCAGAGAGAAAGAGGCAGAGAGAAAGAGGCAGAGAGAAAGAGGCAGAGAGAAAGAGGCAGAGAGACAGAGGCAGAGAGACAGAGAGAAAGAGGCAGAGAGACAGAGACAGAGGCAGAGAGACAGAGGCAGAGAGAAAGAGGCAGAGAGAAAGAGGCAGAGAGAAAGAGGCAGAGAGAAAGAGTCAGAGAGAAAGAGAGAAAGAGTCAGAGAGACAGAGAGAAAGAGACAGACGGAAAGAGGCAGGGGGAAAGAGGCAGGGGGAAAGAGGCAGGGGGAAAGAGGCAGGGAGAAAGAGGCAGGGGGAAAGAGGCAGGGAGAAAGAGGCAGGGAGAAAGAGGCAGGGAGAAAGAGGCAGAGAGAAAGAGGCAGAGAGAAAGAGGCAGAGAGAAAGAGGCAGAGAGAAAGAGGCAGAGAGAAAGTGGCCGAGAGAAAGAGGCAGAGAGAAAGTGGCCGGGAGAAAGTGACAGAAAGAAAGAGACAGAAAGAAAGAGGCAGAGAGAAAGAGGCAGAGAGAAAGAGGCAGAGAGAAAGAGGCAGAGAGAAAGAGAAAGTGACAGAGAGAAAGAGACAGAAAGAAAGAGGCAGAGAGAAAGAGGCAGAGAGAAAGAGGCAGAGAGAAAGAGGCAGAGAGAAAGAGGCAGAGAGAAAGTGGCCGAGAGAAAGAGGCAGAGAGAAAGTGGCCGGGAGAAAGTGACAGAAAGAAAGAGACAGAAAGAAAGAGGCAGAGAGAAAGAGGCAGAGAGAAAGAGGCAGAGAGAAAGAGGCAGAGAGAAAGAGAAAGTGACAGAGAGAAAGAGACAGAAAGAAAGAGGCAGGGAGAAAGAGGCAGAGAGAAAGAGGCAGAGAGAAAGAGGCAGAGAGAAAGAGAAAGTGACAGAGAGAAAGAGGCAGAGAGAAAGAGTCAGAGAGAAAGAGTCAGAGAGAAAGAGACAGAAAGAAAGAGGCAGAGAGAAAGAGGCAGAGAGAAAGAGGCAGAGAGAAAGAGGCAGAGAGAAAGAGTCAGAGAGAAAGAGTCAGAGAAAAAGAGGCAGAGACAGAGAGAAAGAGACAGCGGCAGTGAGAAAGAGGCAGAGAGAAAGAGGCAGAGAGAAAGAGTCAGAGAGAAAGAGTCAGAGAGAAAAAGAGAGAGAAAGAGAAAGAGAGAAAGAGACAGAGAGAAAGAGGCAGAGAGAAAGAGACAGAGAGAAAGAGGCAGAGAGAAAGAGACAGAGAGAAAGAGAAAGAGAGACAGAGAGAAAGAGAGAGAGAGAAAGAGGCAGAGAGAAAGAGGCAGAGAGAAAGAGGCAGAGAGAAAGAGGCAGAGAGAAAGAGGCAGAGAGAAAGAGGCAGAGAGAAAGAGGCAGAGAGAAAGAGGCAGAGAGAAAGAGGCAGAGAGACAGAGAGAAAGAGACAGAGGCAGAGAGACAGAGGCAGAGAGAAAGAGGCAGAGAGAAAGAGGCAGAGAGAAAGAGGCAGAGAGAAAGAGGCAGAGAGACAGAGGCAGAGAGAAAGAGGCAGAGAGACAGAGAGAAAGAGACAGAGAGAAAGAGGGAAAGAGGCAGAGAGAAAGAGGCAGAGAGAAAGAGGCAGAGAGACAGAGGCAGAGAGACAGAGGCAGAGAGAAAGAGGCAGACGGAAAGAGGCAGACGGAAAGAGGCAGACGGAAAGAGGCAGACGGAAAGAGGCAGACGGAAAGAGGCAGACGGAAAGAGGCAGACGGAAAGAGGCAGACGGAAAGAGGCAGACGGAAAGAGGCAGACGGAAAGAGGCAGACGGAAGGAGGCAGACGGAAAGAGGCAGACGGAAAGAGGCAGACGGAAAGAGGCAGACAGAAAGAGGCAGAGAGAAAGAGGCAGAGAGAAAGAGGCAGAGAGAAAGAGGCAGAGAGAAAGAGGCAGAGAGACAGAGAGAAAGAGACAGAGGCAGAGAGAGAGGCAGAGAGAAAGAGAGAGACAGAGAGGCAGAGAGAAAGAGACAGAGAGAAAGAGGCAGAGAGAAAGAGGCAGAGAGAAAGAGGCAGAGAGAAAGAGGCAGAGAGAAAGAGGCAGAGAGATAGAGGCAGAGAGAAAGAGGCAGTGAGAAAGAGGCAGAGAGAAAGAGTCAGAGAGAAAGAGTCAGAGAGAAAGAGGCAGAGAGAAAGAGGCAGAGCGATAGAGAAAGAGACAGAGAGAAAGAGGCAGTGAGAAAGAGTCAGAGAGAAAGAGACAGAAAGAAAGAGGCAGAGAGAAAGAGGCAGAGAGAAAGAGGCAGAGAGAAAGAGGCAGAGAGAAAGAGTCAGAGAGAAAGAGTCAGAGAGAAAGAGGCAGAGACAGAGAGAAAGAGACAGCGGCAGTGAGAAAGAGGCAGAGAGAAAGAGGCAGAGAGAAAGAGTCAGAGAGAAAGAGTCAGAGAGAAAAAGAGAGAGAAAGAGAAAGAGAGAAAGAGACAGAGAGAAAGAGGCAGAGAGAAAGAGACAGAGAGAAAGAGGCAGAGAGAAAGAGACAGAGAGAAAGAGAAAGAGAGACAGAGAGAAAGAGAGAGAGAGAAAGAGGCAGAGAGAAAGAGGCAGAGAGAAAGAGGCAGAGAGAAAGAGGCAGAGAGAAAGAGGCAGAGAGAAAGAGGCAGAGAGAAAGAGGCAGAGAGAAAGAGGCAGAGAGACAGAGAGAAAGAGACAGAGGCAGAGAGACAGAGGCAGAGAGAAAGAGGCAGAGAGAAAGAGGCAGAGAGAAAGAGGCAGAGAGAAAGAGGCAGAGAGACAGAGGCAGAGAGACAGAGAGAAAGAGGGAAAGAGGCAGAGAGAAAGAGGCAGAGAGAAAGAGGCAGAGAGACAGAGGCAGAGAGAAAGAGGCAGACGGAAAGAGGCAGACGGAAAGAGGCAGACGGAAAGAGGCAGACGGAAAGAGGCAGACGGAAAGAGGCAGACGGAAAGAGGCAGACGGAAAGAGGCAGACGGAAAGAGGCAGACGGAAAGAGGCAGACGGAAGGAGGCAGACGGAAAGAGGCAGACAGAAAGAGGCAGAGAGAAAGAGGCAGAGAGAAAGAGGCAGAGAGAAAGAGGCAGAGAGAAAGAGGCAGAGAGAAAGAGGCAGAGAGAAAGAGGCAGAGAGAAAGAGACAGAGAAAGAGACAGAGAGAAAGAGGCAGAGAGAAAGAGGCAGAGAGAAAGAGGCAGAGAGAAAGAGGCAGAGAGATAGAGGCAGAGAGAAAGAGGCAGTGAGAAAGAGGCAGAGAGAAAGAGTCAGAGAGAAAGAGTCAGAGAGAAAGAGGCAGAGAGAAAGAGGCAGAGCGATAGAGAAAGAGACAGAGAGAAAGAGGCAGTGAGAAAGAGTCAGAGAGAAAGAGTCAGAGAGAAAAAGACAGAGAGAAAGAGAAAGAGACAGAGAGAAAGAGGCAGAGAGAAAGAGAGAGAGAGACAGAAAGAGAGAGAAAGAGGCAGAGAGAAAGAGGCAGAGAGAAAGAGACAGAGAGAAAGAGGCAGAGAGAAAGAGACAGAGCGAAAGAGACAGAGGCAGAGAGATAGAGACAGAGCGATAGAGAAAGTGACAGAGAGAAAGAGGCAGAGAGAAAGAGTCAGAGAGAAAAAGACAGAGAGAAAGAGGCAGAGAGAAAGAGACAGAGAGGCAGAGAGAAAGCGGCAGAGAGAAAGAGGAAGAGACAGAAAGAGAGAGAAAGAGGCAGAGAGAAAGAGACAGAAAGAGAGAGAAAGAGACAGAAAGAAAGAGACAGAGAGAAAGAGGCAGAGAGAAAGAGGCAGAGAGAAAGAGGCAGAGAGAAAGAGGCAGAGAGAAGAGGAAGAGAGAAAGAGACAGAGAGAAAGAGACAGAGAGAGAGGCAGAGAGAAAGAGACAGAGAGAAAGAGGCAGAGAGATAGAGAGAAAGAGGCAGAGAAAGAGGCAGAGAAAGAGGCAGGGAGAAAGAGGCAGGGAGAAAGAGGCAGGGAGAAAGAGGCAGAGAGAAAGAGGAAGAGAGAAAGAGGCAGAGAGAAAGAGACAAAGAGAAAGAGGCAGACAGAGAGACAGAGAGAAAGAGGCAGAGAGAAAGAGGCAGAGAGAAAGAGGCAGAGAGAAAGAGAAAGTGACAGAGAGAAAGAGGCAGTGAGAAAGAGGCAGAGAGAAAGAGGCAGAGAGAAAGAGGCAGAGGCAGAGAGACAGAGGCAGAGAGAAAGAGGCAGAGAGAAAGAGGCAGAGAGAAAGAGGCAGAGAGACAGAGGCAGAGAGAAAGAGACAGAGAGAAAGAGGCAGAGAAAGAGGCAGAGAGAAAGAGACAGAGAGAAAGAGAAAGAGACAGAGAGAAAGAGGCAGAGAGAAAGAGGCAGAGAGAAAGAGGCAGAGAGAAAGAGGCAGAGAGAAAGAGGCAGAGAGAAAGAGGCAGAGAGAAAGAGGCAGAGAGACAGAGGCAGAGAGAAAGAGGCAGAGAGACAGAGAGAAAGAGACAGAGGCAGAGAGAGAGGCAGAGAGAGAGGCAGAGAGAAAGAGGCAGAGAGAAAGAGGCAGAGAGAAAGAGGCAGAGAGAAAGAGGCAGAGAGAAAGAGGCAGAGAGAAAGAGGCAGAGAGAAAGAGGCAGAGAGAAAGAGGCAGAGAGAAAGAGGCAGAGAGACAGAGGCAGAGAGACAGAGAGAAAGAGGCAGAGAGACAGAGAGAAAGAGGCAGAGAGACAGAGAGAAAGAGACAGAGGCAGAGAGACAGAGGCAGAGAGAAAGAGGCAGAGAGAAAGAGGCAGAGAGAAAGAGGGAAAGAGGCAGAGAGAAAGAGTCAGAGAGACAGAGAGAAAGAGGCAGAGAGAAAGAGGCAGAGAGACAGAGGCAGAGAGACAGAGGCAGAGAGACAGAGGCAGAGAGACAGAGGCAGAGAGACAGAGGCAGAGAGAAAGAGGCAGAGAGAAAGAGGCAGAGAGAAAGAGGCAGAGAGAAAGAGGCAGAGAGAAAGAGGCAGAGAGAAAGAGGCAGAGAGAAAGAGAGAAAGAGGCAGATGGAAAGAGGCAGACGGAAAGAGGCAGGGGGAAAGAGACAGAGAGAAAGAGGCAGAGAGAAAGAGGCAGACGGAAAGAGGCAGACGGAAAGAGGCAGACGGAAAGAGGCAGACGGAAAGAGGCAGACGGAAAGAGGCAGACGGAAAGAGGCAGAGAGAAAGAGGCAGAGAGAAAGAGACAGAGAGAAAGAGACAGAGAGAAAGAGACAGAGAGAAAGAGACAGAGAGAAAGAGACAGAGAGAAAGAGACAGAGAGAAAGAGACAGAGAGAAAGAGACAGAGAGAAAGAGGCAGAGAGAAAGAGGCAGAGAGAAGAGGAAGAGAGAAAGAGACAGAGAGAAAGAGACAGAGAGAGAGGCAGAGAGAAAGAGACAGAGAGAAAGAGGCAGAGAGATAGAGAGAAAGAGGCAGAGAAAGAGGCAGGGAGAAAGAGGCAGAGAGATAGAGAGAAAGAGGCAGAGAAAGAGGCAGGGAGAAAGAGGCAGGGAGAAAGAGGCAGAGAGAAAGAGGAAGAGAGAAAGAGGCAGAGAGAAAGAGACAAAGAGAAAGAGGCAGACAGAGAGACAGAGAGAAAGAGGCAGAGAGAAAGAGGCAGAGAGAAAGAGAAAGTGACAGAGAGAAAGAGGCAGTGAGAAAGAGGCAGAGAGAAAGAGGCAGAGAGAAAGAGGCAGAGAGAAAGAGGCAGAGAGAAAGAGGCAGAGAGAAAGAGACAGAGGCAGAGAGACAGAGGCAGAGAGAAAGAGGCAGAGAGAAAGAGGCAGAGAGAAAGAGGTAGAGAGAAAGAGGCAGAGAGAAAGAGTCAGAGAGAAAGAGGCAGAGAAAGAGGCAGAGAGAAAGAGACAGAGAGAAAGAGACAGAGAGACAGAGAGAAAGAGGCAGAGAGAAAGAGGCAGAGAGAAAGAGGCAGAGAGAAAGAGGCAGAGAGAAAGAGGCAGAGAGACAGAGAGAAAGAGACAGAGGCAGAGAGAGAGGCAGAGAGAAAGAGAGAGACAGAGAGGCAGAGAGAAAGAGGCAGAGAGAAAGAGGCAGAGAGAAAGAGGCAGAGAGAAAGAGGCAGAGAGAAAGAGGCAGAGAGAAAGAGGCAGAGAGAAAGAGGCACAGAGGCAGAGAGACAGAGGCAGAGAGAAAGAGGCAGAGAGAAAGAGGCAGAGAGAAAGAGGCAGAGAGAAAGAGGCAGAGAGACAGAGGCAGAGAGAAAGAGGCAGAGAGAAAGAGGCAGAGAGAAAGAGGCAGAGAGAAAGAGGCAGAGAGAAAGAGGCAGAGAGAAAGAGGCAGAGAGAAAGAGGCAGAGAGAAAGAGGCAGAGGGAAAGAGGCAGACGGAAAGAGGCAGGGGGAAAGAGACAGAGAGAAAGAGGCAGAGGGAAAGAGGCAGACGGAAAGAGGCAGACGGAAAGAGGCAGACGGAAAGAGGCAGACGGAAAGAGGCAGACGGAAAGAGGCAGACGGAAAGAGGCAGACGGAAAGAGGCAGACGGAAAGAGGCAGACGGAAAGAGGCAGACGGAAAGAGGCAGACGGAGAGGCAGACAGAAAGAGGCAGACAGAAAGAGGCAGAGAGAAAGAGGCAGAGAGAAAGAGACAGAGAGAAAGAGACAGAGCGAAAGAGACAGAGAGAAAGAGACAGAGAGAAAGAGACAGAGAGAAAGAGGCAGAGAGAAAGAGGCAGAGAGAAGAGGAAGAGAGAAATAGACAGAGAGAAAGAGACAGAGAGAGAGGCAGAGAGAAAGAGACAGAGAGAAAGAGGCAGAGAGATAGAGAGAAAGAGGCAGAGAAAGAGGCAGGGAGAAAGAGGCAGGGAGAAAGAGGCAGAGAGAAAGAGGAAGAGAGAAAGAGGCAGAGAGAAAGAGACAAAGAGAAAGAGGCAGACAGAGAGACAGAGAGAAAAAGGCAGAGAGAAAGAGGCAGAGAGAAAGAGGCAGAGAGAAAGAGGCAGAGAGAAAGAGGCAGAGAGAAAGAGGCAGAGAGAAAGAGGCAGAGAGACAGAGGCAGAGAGAAAGAGGCAGAGAGAAAGAGGCAGAGAGACAGAGGCAGAGAGACAGAGGCAGAGAGACAGAGGCAGAGAGAAAGAGGCAGAGAAAGAGGCAGAGAGAAAGAGACAGAGAGAAAGAGAAAGAGACAGAGAGACAGAGAGAAAGAGGCAGAGAGAAAGAGGCAGAGAGAAAGAGGCAGAGAGAAAGAGGCAGAGAGAAAGAGGCAGAGAGACAGAGAGAAAGAGACAGAGGCAGAGAGAGAGGCAGAGAGAAAGAGAGAGACAGAGAGGCAGAGAGAAAGAGGCAGAGAGAAAGAGGCAGAGAGAAAGAGGCAGAGAGAAAGAGGCAGAGAGAAAGAGGCAGAGAGAAAGAGGCAGAGAGAAAGAGGCAGAGAGAAAGAGGCAGAGAGACAGAGAGAAAAAGACAGAGGCAGAGAGACAGAGGCAGAGAGAAAGAGGCAGAGAGAAAGAGGCAGAGAGAAAGAGGCAGAGAGAAAGAGGCAGAGAGAAAGAGACAGAGAGAAAGAGACAGAGAGACAGAGAGAAAGAGGCAGAGAGAAAGAGAGAGAGAGAAAGAGGAAGAGAGAAAGAGACAGAGGCAGAGAGAAAGCGGCAGAGAGAAAGAGGAAGAGACAGAAAGAGAGAGAAAGAGGCAGAGAGAAAGAGACCGAAAGAGAGAGAAAGAGACAGAAAGAAAGAGACAGAGAGAAAGAGAGAAAGAGGCAGAGAGAAAGAGGCAGAGAGAAAGAGGCAGAGAGAAAGAGGCAGAGAGATAGAGAGAAAGAGGCAGAGAAAGAGGCAGGGAGAAAGAGGCAGGGAGAAAGAGGCAGAGAGAAAGAGGAAGAGAGAAAGAGGAAGAGAGAAAGAGGCAGAGAGAAAGAGACAAAGAGAAAGAGGCAGACAGAGAGACAGAGAGAAAAAGGCAGAGAGAAAGAGGCAGAGAGAAAGAGGCAGAGAGAAAGAGGCAGAGAGAAAGAGACAGAGAGAAAGAGACAGAGGCAGAGAGACAGAGGCAGAGAGAAAGAGGCAGAGAGAAAGAGGCAGAGAGAAAGAGGCAGAGAGAAAGAGGCAGAGAGACAGAGGCAGAGAGACAGAGGCAGAGAGAAAGAGGCAGAGAAAAAGAGACAGAGAGAAAGAGACAGAGAGACAGAGAGAAAGAGGCAGAGAGAAAGAGGCAGAGAGAAAGAGGCAGAGAGAAAGAGGCAGAGAGACAGAGAGAAAGAGACAGAGGCAGAGAGAGAGGCAGAGAGAAAGAGAGAGACAGAGAGGCAGAGAGAAAGAGGCAGAGAGAAAGAGGCAGAGAGAAAGAGGCAGAGAGAAAGAGGCAGAGAGAAAGAGGCAGAGAGAAAGAGGCAGAGAGAAAGAGGCAGAGAGAAAGAGGAAGAGAGAAAGAGACAGAGAGAAAGAGACAGAGAGAAAGAGACAGAGAGAGAGGCAGAGAGAAAGCGGCAGAGAGAAAGAGGAAGAGACAGAAAGAGAGAGAAAGAGGCAGAGAGAAAGAGACAGAAAGAGAGAGAAAGAGACAGAAAGAAAGAGACAGAGAGAAAGAGAGAAAGAGGCAGAGAGAAAGAGGCAGAGAGAAAGAGGCAGAGAGAAAGAGGCAGAGAGAAAGAGGCAGAGAGAAAGAGGCAGAGAGAAAGAGGAAGAGAGAAGAGGAAGAGAGAAAGAGACAGAGAGAAAGAGACAGAGAGAAAGAGGCAGAGAGAAAGAGGCAGAGAGATAGAGAGAAAGAGGCAGAGAAAGAGGCAGGGAGAAAGAGGCAGAGAGAAAGAGGAAGAGAGAAAGAGGCAGAGAGAAAGAGACAAAGAGAAAGAGACAGAGGCAGAGAGAAAGAGGCAGAGAGAAAGAGGCAGAGAGAAAGAGAAAGTGACAGAGAGAAAGAGGCAGTGAGAAAGAGGCAGAGAGAAAGAGGCAGAGAGAAAGAGGCAGAGAGAAAGAGACAGAGAGAAAGAGACAGAGGCAGAGAGAAAGAGGCAGAGAGAAAGAGGCAGAGAGAAAGAGGCAGAGAGAAAGAGGCAGAGAGAAAGAGGCAGAGAGAAAGAGGAAGAGAGAAGAGGAAGAGAGAAAGAGACAGAGAGAAAGAGACAGAGAGAAAGAGGCAGAGAGAAAGAGGCAGAGAGATAGAGAGAAAGAGGCAGAGAAAGAGGCAGGGAGAAAGAGGCAGGGAGAAAGAGGCAGAGAGAAAGAGGAAGAGAGAAAGAGGCAGAGAGAAAGAGACAAAGAGAAAGAGACAGAGGCAGAGAGAAAGAGGCAGAGAGAAAGAGGCAGAGAGAAAGAGAAAGTGACAGAGAGAAAGAGGCAGTGAGAAAGAGGCAGAGAGAAAGAGGCAGAGAGAAAGAGGCAGAGAGAAAGAGGCAGAGAGAAAGAGGCAGAGAGAAAGAGGCAGAGAGACAGAGAGAAAGAGACAGAGGCAGAGAGACAGAGGCAGAGAGAAAGAGGCAGAGAGAAAGAGGCAGAGAGAAAGAGGCAGAGAGAAAGAGGCAGAGAGAAAGAGTCAGAGAGAAAGAGGCAGAGAAAGAGGCAGAGAGAAAGAGACAGAGAGAAAGAGACAGAGAGACAGAGAGAAAGAGGCAGAGAGAAAGAGGCAGAGAGAAAGAGGCAGAGAGAAAGAGGCAGAGAGAAAGAGGCAGAGAGAAAGAGGCAGAGAGACAGAGAGAAAGAGACAGAGGCAGAGAGAGAGGCAGAGAGAAAGAGAGGCAGAGAGAAAGAGGCAGAGAGAAAGAGGCAGAGAGAAAGAGGCAGAGAGAAAGAGGCAGAGAGAAAGAGGCAGAGAGAAAGAGGCAGAGAGAAAGAGGCACAGAGGCAGAGAGAAAGAGGCAGAGAGAAAGAGGCAGAGAGAAAGAGGCAGAGAGAAAGAGGCAGAGAGAAAGAGGCAGAGAGAAAGAGGCAGAGAGAAAGAGGCAGAGAGAAAGAGGCAGAGAGAAAGAGGCAGAGAGAAAGAGGCAGACGGAAAGAGGCAGGGGGAAAGAGACAGAGAGAAAGAGGCAGAGGGAAAGAGGCAGACGGAAAGAGGCAGACGGAAAGAGGCAGACGGAAAGAGGCAGACGGAAAGAGGCAGACGGAAAGAGGCAGACGGAAAGAGGCAGACGGAAAGAGGCAGACGGAAAGAGGCAGACGGAAAGAGGCAGACGGAAAGAGGCAGACGGAAAGAGGCAGACGGAAAGAGGCAGACGGAAAGAGGCAGACGGAAAGAGGCAGACGGAAAGAGGCAGACGGAAAGAGGCAGACAGAAAGAGGCAGACAGAAAGAGGCAGAGAGAAAGAGGCAGAGAGAAAGAGACAGAGAGAAAGAGACAGAGCGAAAGAGACAGAGAGAAAGAGACAGAGAGAAAGAGACAGAGAGAAAGAGGCAGAGAGAAAGAGGCAGAGAGAAGAGGAAGAGAGAAATAGACAGAGAGAAAGAGACAGAGAGAGAGGCAGAGAGAAAGAGACAGAGAGAAAGAGGCAGAGAGATAGAGAGAAAGAGGCAGAGAAAGAGGCAGGGAGAAAGAGGCAGGGAGAAAGAGGCAGAGAGAAAGAGGAAGAGAGAAAGAGGCAGAGAGAAAGAGACAAAGAGAAAGAGGCAGACAGAGAGACAGAGAGAAAAAGGCAGAGAGAAAGAGGCAGAGAGAAAGAGGCAGAGAGAAAGAGGCAGAGAGAAAGAGACAGAGAGAAAGAGACAGAGGCAGAGAGACAGAGGCAGAGAGAAAGAGGCAGAGAGAAAGAGGCAGAGAGAAAGAGGCAGAGAGACAGAGGCAGAGAGACAGAGGCAGAGAGACAGAGGCAGAGAGAAAGAGGCAGAGAAAGAGGCAGAGAGAAAGAGACAGAGAGAAAGAGAAAGAGACAGAGAGACAGAGAGAAAGAGGCAGAGAGAAAGAGGCAGAGAGAAAGAGGCAGAGAGAAAGAGGCAGAGAGAAAGAGGCAGAGAGAAAGAGGCAGAGAGACAGAGAGAAAGAGACAGAGGCAGAGAGAGAGGCAGAGAGAAAGAGAGAGACAGAGAGGCAGAGAGAAAGAGGCAGAGAGAAAGAGGCAGAGAGAAAGAGGCAGAGAGAAAGAGGCAGAGAGAAAGAGGCAGAGAGAAAGAGGCAGAGAGACAGAGAGAAAAAGACAGAGGCAGAGAGACAGAGGCAGAGAGAAAGAGGCAGAGAGAAAGAGGCAGAGAGAAAGAGGCAGAGAGAAAGAGGCAGAGAGAAAGAGGCAGAGAGACAGAGGCAGAGAGAAAGAGGCAGAGAGAAAGAGACAGAGAGAAAGAGACAGAGAGAAAGAGACAGAGAGACAGAGAGAAAGAGGCAGAGAGAAAGAGAGAGAGAGAAAGAGGAAGAGAGAAAGCGGCAGAGAGAAAGAGGAAGAGACAGAAAGAGAGAGAAAGAGGCAGAGAGAAAGAGACCGAAAGAGAGAGAAAGAGACAGAAAGAAAGAGACAGAGAGAAAGAGAGAAAGAGGCAGAGAGAAAGAGGCAGAGAGAAAGAGGCAGAGAGAAAGAGGCAGAGAGATAGAGAGAAAGAGGCAGAGAAAGAGGCAGGGAGAAAGAGGCAGGGAGAAAGAGGCAGAGAGAAAGAGGAAGAGAGAAAGAGGCAGAGAGAAAGAGACAAAGAGAAAGAGGCAGACAGAGAGACAGAGAGAAAAAGGCAGAGAGAAAGAGGCAGAGAGAAAGAGGCAGAGAGAAAGAGGCAGAGAGAAAGAGACAGAGAGAAAGAGACAGAGGCAGAGAGACAGAGGCAGAGAGAAAGAGGCAGAGAGAAAGAGGCAGAGAGAAAGAGGCAGAGAGAAAGAGGCAGAGAGAAAGAGGCAGAGAGACAGAGGCAGAGAGACAGAGGCAGAGAGAAAGAGGCAGAGAAAGAGGCAGAGAGAAAGAGACAGAGAGAAAGAGACAGAGAGACAG
>NC_143038.1:30142500-30160000 GCF_057628025.1 Oncorhynchus mykiss
CTTCCTTCTCTCTCTTCCTTCTCTCTCTTCTCTCTCTCTCTCCTGTCTCTCTTCTCTCTCTCTCTCTCTTCTCTCTCTTCTCTCTCTTCCCTCTCTCTCTTCCCTCTCTCTCTCTCTCTTCTCTCTCTCTCTCCTGTTTTTTCTCTCTCTCTCTCTTCTCTCTCTCTTCTCTCTCTTCCCTCTCTCTTCCCTCTCTCTCTTCCCTCTCTCTCTTCCCTTTCTCTCTTCACTCTCTCTCTCTTCCCTCTCTCCTGTCTCTCTCTCTCTGTGTCTCTCTCTCTCTCTTCTGTCTCTGTGTCTCTCTCTCTCGTCTCTGTGTCTCTCTCTCTCTTCTGTCTTTCTCTCTCTGTCTCTCTCTCTCTTCTCTCTCTCTTCTGTCTCTGTGTCTCTCTCTCTCTCTCTCTCTTCTCTCTCTTCTCTCTCTCCTCTCTCTCTCTCCTCTCTCTTCTCTCTTCTCTTTCTCTCTTCTCTCTCTCTCCCTTCTCTCTCTCTTCCCTCTCTCTCTCTCTTCCCTCTCTCTCTCTCTTCCCTCTCTCTCTCTCTGTCGCTCTTCTGTCTCTCTCTCTTCTGTCTCTCTCTCTTCTCTCTCTCTCTGTGTGTCTCTCTCTCTTCTGTCTCTGTGTGTGTTCTCTCTCTTCTGTCTCTGTGTGTGTGTCTCTCTCTCTTCTGTCTCTGTGTCTCTCTCTTCTGTCTCTGTGTCTCTCTCTCCTCCTGTCTCTCTCTTCTGTCTCTCTCTCTCTGTGTCTCTCTCCCTCTCTCTGTGTCTCTCTCGTCTCTCTCTCTCTTCTGTCTCTGTGTGGGTGTAACGTCCTGTTTCCCCTGAGAGATGGGAAGGAGTTAATGCGTTCTCTGCTGCTACTGCCAAGTACAAAATATGTTTTCTCATAATTTTATGATCAAATTTAGAGAAATGTTATCCCACAGCTATGACTCAAAGATTTCTTGTCCAGAAAGTTTTTTTTGGGGGGGGGGGGGTTTTTTCACTTGGGTAATGTTCTGAAGGGGAGGAAAGCAACTGTGACTTTAAGCGTTAATTAAAAAATTTCAAGATTTGAGTTTCACTGGGTTACTCTTAAGGTGGAAGCTTGCTCCCGAGCCCCGTTGGGTCAGGGTGTGTGTTTTGACAGTCATCAGGTGTGTCTGCAGCCTTGGCACCTGGCACAGCTTCATATATCACAAGGAACAATGGATGCCTCCCCCCTCCCCCCAAACATCACACACGCTTTCCACCTTTCTCCTTCTCGCTCTCTCCTTCTTTCTGTCTAGCCTTCTTTTCCACGTGGGAGTCTCCAGTAGTGAAGACCTCGGCTGCGTACTCCTTTTTATGAACATAGCTGTAGTCTTGGGAGATGGCACAGTGTACGGTATAAACAACATCTTTTTGAAATCCCGGTGGTATGGTTTTCACTACCTTTAAAAAAAAAAGCTGGGGGGGGGGGGGTATGGGTGTTACGCCACTGCTAATTACTGTAAGTTAAATATAACTATAAGAAATCTAAGATGGCAAATACATTTCATCCAGTGCATGGATCCAGCTATGCATGTGGCTTGCTAGCTCAGTGGCTAGATGCCAAGCTCGGGCTTATTGGTTACAGCAGAGACATTCCATCCCCTCCTAGATAAAGATCCCTGTTGTCTGAATTGTTTTGTGTGTCAAAAATAAATAAATAAATATAAATAGTAACAGTCAAACGTTTGGAGGCACCTACTCATTCCAGGGTTTTTCTTTATTTGTACTATTTTCTACATTGTAGAGTAATAGTGAAGACATCGAAACTATGAAATAACACACGAATCAATTAGTAACCAAAAAAGTTGTAAATATTTGAGATTCTTAAAAGTAGTCATCCTTTGCTTTGATGACAGCTTTGCACACTTTTGGCATTCTCTCAACCAGCTTCATGAGGTAGTCACCTGGAATGTGTTTCAATTAGCAGTTGTGCCTAGTTAAAGGTTTGTGGAATGTATTTGAGCCAATCAGTTGTGTTGGAACAAGATAGAGGTGGTATACAGAAGACAGCCCTATTTGGTAAAAGACCAAGTCCATATTACGGCAAGAACAGCTCAAATAACAGCATCATACCATCATTACTTTAAGACATGTAGGTCAGTTAATCGGAAAATGTCAATAACTTTGAAAGTTTCTTCAAGTGTAGTCGCATAAAACATTGAGTGCTATGATGAAACAGGCTCTCATGAGGACCGCCACAGGAAAGAAAGACCCAGAGTTACCTCTGTTGCAGAGGATAAATTCATTCGAGTTGCCAGCCTCAGAAATTGCAGCCTAAATAAATGCTTCAGAGTTCAAGTAAGACACATCTCAACATGAACTGTTAAGAAGAGGCTGCATGAATCAGGCCTTCATGGTCGAATTAGGCTGCAAAGAAACCACTACCAAAGGACACCAATGAGAAGAAGAACTTGCTTTGGCCAAGGTCGGATGAATTTGCGATTTTTGGTTCCAACCACCGTGTCTTTGTGAGCTGCAGAGGAGGTGAATGGATGATATCCACGTGTGGTTCCCACCGTGAAGCATGGAGGACGAGGTGGGATGGTGTGTTTTGCTGGTGACACTGTCTGATTTATTTTAAATTGAAGGCACACTTACCCAGCATGGCTACCACAGCATTCTGCAGAAATAAGCCATCCAGTCTGGTTTGTGCTTAGTGGGACTATCATTTGTTTTTCAACAGGACAATGATCCAAAACACCTCCAGGCTGTGTAAGGGCTATTTGACTAAGGAGAGTGATGGAGTGCTGCATCAGATGACCTGTCCTCCACAATCACCCGACCTCAACCCAATTGAGATGGTTTGTCATGAGTTGGACCGCAGAAGGAAGGAAAGCAGCATATGAAGTGCTCAGCATATGTGGGAACTCCTTCAAGACTGTTGGAAAAGCATTCCAGGTCAAGGTGGTTGAGAGAATGCCAAGAGTGTGCAAAGCTTTCATCAAAGCGAAGGTTGGCTACTTAAGAATCTAAAATTATATTTTGATTTGTTTAACACTTTTTTTGGGGTTACTGCATGATTCCATATGTGTTAGTTCATAGTTTTGCTGTCTACACTATTCTTCAATGTAGAAAATAGTAAAAATAAAGAAAAACCCTTGAATGAGCAGGTGTGTACAAATTTTCGACTGGTACTATATCATTGTTTAAAATTGTGCCCTCTGTGTGCACTTCTGGAATTCCCAGAAATGGTATGAAACTCGGAACACCGCCACCCTAGACTGGTGGTGAGAAGCTTGTACATAGGGTGGTTAGGCTGACCTCTTCAGCAGCCCAGTAAAAAAACATAGCTAGAATAGTTCATTTCAGCTCTGGCTGCCCGGTTAATCACAACCACATTTTACCCAGAATGGCCTCACTCTCCAGCCAGACCGACGGAGAAGAGAGAGCGAGAGAGAGAGTGAAGGAAAACCAGCAAATTAAATAGTGGTCGACCAATTAATCGGCATGGTCTGATTTAATTAGGGCCGATTTTCATGTTTTCAGAACAATCGGTAATCTGCATTTTTGGACGCCGAGTACATTGCACTCCACGAGGAGACTGCGTGGCAGGCTGACCACCTGTTACGTGAGGGCAGCAAGGAGCCAAGATAGGTTGCTAGCTGGCATTAAACTTATACAAAAACAATCAATCTTCACATAATCACTAGTTAACTACACATGGTTGGTGATATTACTAGTTTAACTAGCTTGTCCTGCGTTAATTTATCATCGAATCACAGCCAACTTCGCCAAACGGGTGATGATGTAGCAAGCGCATTCGCAAAAAAACCACTGTTGCACCAATGTACCTAACCATAAACACCAATGCCTTTCTTAAAATCAATACAGAAGTATATATTTTTTTAAACCTGCATATTTAGTTATTAAGAGATTCATGTTAGCAGGTGATATTAACTTGGGAAATTGTTTCACTTCTCTTGCGTTCTGTGCAAGCAGAGTCGGGGTATATGCAGCAGAGGGAGGGCGGGGGAGAGAGGGGTGCGGGAGGGAGAGAGAGGGCGGGCGGGAGGAGAGGGTGCGAGAGAGAGAGCGGGCGGGGGGAGAGGGGGCGAGAGAGAGGGCGGGTGGGGGGGGGGGGGGGGCGAGAGAGGGGTGAGAGACAGAGGGGGGGGTGAGAGACAGAGAGGGGTGGGTGAGTGACAGAGAGAGGGGTGGGTGAGTGACAGAGAGAGGGGTGGGTGAGAGACAGAGAGGGGGGGCGTGAGAGACAGAGAGGGGGGGGGGGGGTGAGAGACAGAGAGGGGGGGGGGGGGGGTGAGAGACAGAGAGTGGGGGGGGCGAGAGACAGCGGGGGGGGGGGGGGGGGGCGAGAGAGAGATTCAATGAAACTCATGTTCTATTACCGGGTGACATTTATTTGAATTGCACTGAATTTAATTCTACTTCCTCTCACTCAAACTCAAATTCATATTCTACATCCTGTGGGTGTGTGGCAAACTCGAGTTGAATGGGAGTCGATTCCAAAATTATGAGTGGAGCCCAACCCTGGCACACACACACACACACACACACACACACTGCTAATGCAGACACTGGCCAACCAAACAACACAGTAACCCCGATTTCTATGTGCATGACCACACACTTATGTGTATGAGCTGTTGTTGAGTTTAACTTAACACACATGAGACAGTTGGCACCACAAAGCTAGAACATAAGACTATAATTGGCCTTGTGGATTGAGCTTTCAATCATTTGATGTGAATCAAGTTGGTCTGGATCTTGCTATTTGTCTCCCTCAATACTACTGCTTCTAGTTCCTTGGCGAATGATTTCATACCCCAAAGCATTTTACCAATCAACAGCTGCAGTTTTTTTTTAGAAGAAATGCAAATTAATTCTTACCCACATTCACGCTGGGGGGGGGAGAAAATAAGAATACTCGTCTCGTATGCTGCCAGACGACGGCAATATCTGCATTTCAATTAACACTAGCGTTTGCGTTCGAAATGCTAATGCAGCCTTTTCGGCAAACCTGGGGAAATGTCCCATCACTTTGTCTCGTCCTGGTTATTCATTAGCTCTTCGTAATTGCTGGTGAACATACACGAAGCCGGGAGTAATGGAATGATCCCGTCTCTAAAGGTCAAAGGAGCGCGGTCTTGACAGCGCGGTGTGTGCAGGGTGCCTCATCGGTTAGAAAGATGCGCCTTCTACTGGACGACTGAACTGGAAATCTTCCCACCTGTCTGTTTTGTTATTCAGAACGTCATCGAAAGTTAACATTTTATTTGAGCTCAAGACTTCTGATTTGAAGAATGAGAGGCAGTGAGCGGAGAGACCGATGTCGGTGGACTTCCTGTCCCAAAAGCACTGTGGGCAGAGCTCAGACGCTTGCCACGTATCACAGGTGTTTGTCATAGCATGAGCTCACCAGTTACAAACCGTAGTCTGGCTTTTTCATGGTCGGTTTTGGAGCAGTGGCTTCTTCCTTGCTGAGCGGCCTTTCAGGTTATGTCGATATAGGACTTGTTTTTACTGTGGATTTAAATACTTTTGTACCTGTTTCCTCCACCATCATCACAAGGTATTTTGCTGCTGTTCTGGGATTGATTTGCACTTTTTGCAACAAAGTACGTTCATCTCTAGGAGACCGAACATACCTGAGCGGTATGATGGCTGCATGGTTCCATGGTGTTTATACTTGCGTACTATTGTTTGTACAGATGAATGTGGTACCTTCAGGCGTTTGGAAATTGCTCCCCAGGATGAACCAGACTTGAGGTCTACAATTTTTTTCTCAGGTCTTGGCTGATTTCTTTTGATTTTCCTATCATGTCAAGCAAAGAGGCACTGAGTTTGAAGGCATGCCTTGAAATACATCCACAGGTACACTTCCAATTGACACACATTATGTCAATTAGCCTATCAGAAGCTTCAAAAGCCATGACATCATTTTATGGATGTATTTAAAGGCACAGTCATCTTAGTGTATGTAAACTTCTGACCCACTGGAATTGTGATACAGTGAATTATAAGTGAAATAATCTGCCTGTAAACAATTTTTGGAAAAATTACTTGTGTCATGCACAAAGTAGATGTCCTAACCGACTTGCCAAAACTATAGTATGTTTACAATATATTTGTGGAGTGGTTGAAAAACGAGTTTTAATGACTCCAACCAAAGTGTATGTAAACCTCCGACTTCAACTGTATAATAATATAAAATTATATCTTTACTAAAAAAAAAAACAAAGTATCAGAATTCCAATTAATTCCAATAACTGTTTTTCCCCTTGATCGTCAAGAATAGGACTTGGAAATATGGAAGTATATAAATTAGCCAAATAGTTTACATGAGCATAACCCCAAAACTAAGGACTTATTAGCCAGCCCTACTCTGTTATGATTTTGTTGTCATGGAGGACTGATTGGACTTATTGATTCAAGTTGAAAAATAAATGCGGAGCTCATGGAATGGCATGCTTTGAGCACTACTGAAAAGTGCTATTTACATGTGAAAAATGAAAGCCATCTGCTGCATTTGCTATAGGCCTATTGTTGACCTTTTATGTTGGTGACACTTTGATATCTTGATAATATGCAGCTGTTTAAATGGCGAATTCACAGATGAAGCAATAACAAAACGGCCTCCCCACCTCTGTTTTGGTAAAATGCTGCGGGATGGGCCAGGAGAAATGTAACCACTCTCCTATTAATAGACAGCGCTATCGATGCAAGGATTGACCCTCCATCATATAAACAAAATATTGCTTTAACCATGTTATGAGGCTATACAGTGTTTGTTTACATTTCCATTGTTTACAAACATTGGAGGAAAAACAAGCTTATATTTTGGGTTCTCATGGAGTGTGACAGTTGAACTAAGCTCATGAGGCATTTTAGAAGTTATATTCTTGAAGAATCAATTGATATACAGTGACACGTTGGACCCACCTACTCATTCAAGGGATTTTTCTCTATTTTTACTATTTTCTACAAATCCAAATGTTATATTTGAGATTCTTCAAAGTAGCCACCCTTTGCCTTGATGGTAGCTTTGCACACTCTTGGCATTCTCTCTCGCCCCCCCCCCCCCCCCCAGCTTCACCTGGGATGCTTTTCCCAACCGTCTTGAAGGCGTTCCCACATATGCTGAGCACTTGTTGACTGCTTCTCCTTCACTCTGCGGTCCAACTCATCCCAAACCATCTCATTTGGGCTGAGGTCGGATGATTGTGGAGTCCAGGTCATCTCATCCAGCACTCCATAACTCTCTTGGTCAAATAGCCCTTACACAGCCTTGTGGTGTGTTGGGTCATTGTCCTGTTGAAAAGAAAATGATAGTCCCACTGTGGTAGCTATGCTGGTTAAGTGTGCTTTGAATTCGAAATAAATCACTGACAGTGTCCCCAGCAAAGCACCATCACACCTCCTCCTCCATGCTTCATGGTGGGAACCACACGCGGAGATCATCTGTTCCCCTGACACGTCGGTTGGTCTGACTCATCAGACCAAAAGGACAGATTTCCACCAATGTCTATTGCTCATGTTTCTTGGCTCAAGCAAGTCTCTTCTTATTGGTGTTCTTCAGTAGTGGTTTCTTTTCAGCAATTCGACCACGAAGGCTTGATTCACGCAATCTCCTTTGAACAGTTGATGTTGATGTCTGTTACTTGAACTCTGAAGCATTTATTTGGGCTGCAATCTGATGTACAGTTAACTCTAATGAACTTATCCTTTGCAGCAGAAGTAACTGGGTCTTCCTTTCCTGTGGAGGTCCTCATGAGAACCAGTTTCATCATAGCACTTGATGGTTTTTGAAACTGCACTTGAAACATTTTTCAAAGTTATTGAAATTCTCCGGATTGGCTGACCTTCGTCTTAAAGTAATGATTGACTGAGTTGTTCTTGCCATAATATGGACTTAGCCCTATTTGGTATAACACCATTTTCTGTATTCTACCGCTACCTTGTCACAACACAACTGATTGGCTCAAACACATTAAGAAGGAAAGAAATTCCACAAATTAACTTGTAGCAAGGCACACCTGTTAATTGAAATGCATTCCAGGTGACTACCTCATGAAGCTGGTTGAGAGAATGTCAAGAGTGTGCAAAGCTGTCACCGAGGCAAAGGGTGGTTACTTTGAAGATTTTTTTTAAATTTTTTATATATATATTTTGATTTGTTTAACAATTATTTGGTTACTACTTGATTCCATATATGTAATGTCATAGTATGTTTTGATGTCTTCACTATTATTCTACAATATAGAAAATTGTCAAAATAAAGAAACCCTGGAATGAGTAGTGCTGTGTGTATAAGTTAAAGTCCAATAATGGATGTAGCAGCTACAGATTTCCTCTTTTACATCTATCAAAAGCACGCAAGTTTGAGCGTGTGTTCATTAGGCCTATGGATTTATATTTTTATCAGCATGAATTAGATTGAGCAATAAAAGCCTCACTTTTATTCCATAGGTGGTGACCCACACTATGCAGCTATTACAAGAGCGCATTTTTCACTGGCTGTCCATTAGTTTAAAAACATTGATTGTCAGCTTAAACTTCTTGAATTCAATCATTTTATTGGGTTCAAATACACATTTAGATTTGAGAACAGCCATCCACAGCAACCACAATCTGTAAGGCTCAAATAGCTAAATGAGAGAGCAGCAGTGTGATTCATATCAATGCGCAATGTAAACTCAGCAAAAAAAGAAACATCCTCTCACTGTCAACTGCGTTTATTTTCAGCAAACTTAACATGTGTAAATTGTATGAACACAACAACTGAGACATAAACTGAACAGGTTCCACAGATGTGACTAACAGAAATGGAATAATGTGTCCCTGAACAGGGGGAGGGCAAAATCAAAAGTAACAGTCAGTATCTGGTGTGGCCACCAGCTGCATTAAGTACTGCAGTGCATCTCCTCCTCATGGACTGCACCAGATTTGCCGGTTCTTGCTGTGAGATGTTACCCCACTGTTCCACTATGTCACCTGCAAGTTCCCGGACATTTCTGGGGGCAATGGCCCTAGCCCTCACCCTCCGATCCAACAGGCCCCAGATGTGCTCAATGGGTTTGAGATCCGGGCTCTTCGCTGGCCATGGCAGAACACTGACATTTCTGTCTTGCAGAAAATCAAGCACAGAACTAGCAGTATAGCTGGTGGAATTGTTATGCTAGATGTTCATGTCAGGATGAGCCTGCAGGAAGGGTACCAGATGAGGGAGGAGGATGTCTTCCCTGTGACGCACAGCGTCGAGATTGCCTGCTATGACAACAAGCTCAGTCCGATGGTGCTGTGACACACCGCCCCAGACCATGACGGACCCTCCACCTCGATCCCGCTCCAGAGTACAGGCCTCAGTGTAACGCTCATTCCTTTGATGATAATTTGATGAATCTGCCATCACCCCTGGTGAGACACAACCGCGACTCGTCAGTGACGAGCACTTTTTTGCCAGCCCTGTCTGGTCCAGCGACAGTGGGTTTGTGCCCATAGGCGACTTTGGTGCCGGTGATGTCTGGCGAGGACCTGCCTTACAACAGGCCTACAAGCCCTCAGTCCAGCCTCTCTCAGCCTATTGAGGACAGTCTGAACACTGATGGAGGGATTGTGGGTTCCTGGTGTAACTCGGGCATTTGTTGTTGCCATCCTGTACCTGTCCCGTAGGTGTGATGTACCGATCCTGTGCCGGTTATGTTCTTGCACATTGTCTGCAGCTGCGAGGACGATCAGCTGTCCATCCTGTCTCCCTGTAAAGCTGTCTTAGGCGTCTCACAGTACGGACATGGCCATTTATTGCCCTGGCCACATCTGCATGCCTCCTTGACCCAGGGCATCTTTCTTTTTGTGCTTTTCACAAATGCCTCTTTAGTGTCCTAAGTTTTCATAACTGTGACCTTAATTGCCTACCGCCTGTCAGCTGTTAGTGTCTTATGGACTGTTCCACAGGTACATGTTCATTAATGGTTTGTTTCCCATTCTTGTTCAATGAAGTAGAGTTTAAACCCTTTACAATGAAGTTATTTGGATCTTTACTCATTTACTTTGAGACAGGGTCGTGAAAAACGTTTCCTTATTTTTGTTGCTGAGTTTAGATGTCACCGTAGACGACACCACTGCTGTCATCCTTACCGCCAAGCGTTCATTCAAGTTGGATAATCTTTGGATGTCGACTGCAGTCACACCATTGGAAGACGCAGCTTGGACTGTATCCTACAAAAGCCTATTCCTGCTCCCCCCCCCCCCCCCCCGCGATCCATCAAACACATTTGGTGTGTCATCATAGGGGTCTCTGACTTGTGGTCAGACTCGCTCAGGTGGAGCAAAGCTAAACGTGCATATTTTTTTCAATGCTGATTTGAATGTCATTGAGGGAACAAGGAAGCGTTCCTCATTCCCCCCCCCCCCCCCGCAAACATCTTTTCTGAATTTAAAAGTAATCCTTCAAGTAATCTTCTCGTTTTTCAAAAGTATCTATAATCGGATTACATGTAATCCTTTGCTCCCCAACCCTGTCTGAGGTACAGTATCAAGTCAGCTCAAGTCAAATGCGGCCTCATAACATTTATAACCTGGTTTTAAACGTCGTCAATCGCTGTCAACAGCCTACGAAAGCGGCGATACGAGAAAGGCAACAAATGGATGCATGTATAGCCTTTCATCCTTGTTCTGTTCTCCATCATCGTTGCATCCGGCGTTTCCCTTGTTGCTACTAACGCCGTCTACTTTAGCACTTAGAGCTGAGAGGCATTTGAAGCAACATTAACGGCTATCGGCAGCTGTTAACTGCACCGAAACGCAGGCACAAATAATGCTGTCATATTTTTCAATCTCTTCTCAAGAGCTGCAAAATATGGGAAGGTATAGTGGAAATGATTGGCGGCTGCCGGGTGGGCTAGTCCCTTGGGCTATTGGGGAAACATGGCAGGTCATTTGCCTTGGCTGTTTGGGTGATAAATGTGCCCTCCACTGCTGCTCTGGGCTGGATATGCAAAGTGGAAGAAGCTTATTCACTGTGGCGTTGAGAAAGGAGCAGGTAGAAATGTAATGACTAGACCTGCCCTAATTACCCTTTCCTATATGGCAGAGGATCGTGTCTGGTTCTAGATAAAGGGTATCCATTTGGACGTCCCGGAAAATTTTAATTTAAGCCCCTGGTTTCTCTGTACCAGCTCTCCCTCGCTCCTCTTCTGTAGAGGTGCATAGATGGGATCTCTCTTCTCTCCTTCTTTTACTCCTCCTCCTCCTCCTCTTTAACTTCTGCATTCCTGTCACTCACCGCCCCCCCCCCCCCCCCCCCCTTCTTATCTGTTTTCCTCATTTGTGGGCACGTTTCTTTCTTTCCAATGTGTCTCTCGCTCTTTGTCTTGTTTCTCTCTGTCGCCATTATCCAATGAAACACACACACTGACATTTGTTTACACTCGGCTCAACATTATTAATTACCCAGTGTTTGGCGTTGAAAGAATGTCTGAAAGCAATACTAATGAATTTGTCTCTCTTTGTGTCCTTTTTCTTTTGTCAACCGCTCAACCCCCCCCCCCCCCCCCCCTCCCCTCCTTTTCCCGCCATCCGACTCACAATGGACGTTGTTACCCGTTCTGCGGCCTGGCCCGCCTGCCACTTGGGACCGCTCAAACCAGTGGAGCGGTGTGGCCCAAACTAGTGCCAATGCATCTGTAGCATCACAGCTGGTTCAGAGAAACTTTGCCCATGAGTCCCCAAAGCTAATGCCTAGGCTTTAGCTCAGCAGTATTGTAAAATGTAGACGACCAGGGTTCAAACCGAGTTGATCGAACACACATAATTTGTCCGGTTCAAGTTTTTTTTTTTTACATTGGAAAGATGAAGCGCTCTTACAAACAAGTATTGTTTGGATGTTTCCTAAACCTTGCCTGACCACTACCGCTCTCCTCTTATCACAATCTTACTCTTTCTGCCTCACTGGTTACCTCTAAAAGGTATGTCTAGCTTGTCTCACCTCCCTTCTGTCTCGTTCACTCTCTTTCCCGCCCATGTTCTGTCTCGCTCTTTTTAAAACAAATGTTCCTCTATCCCCCCCCCTCCCTCAGTTTAGACTGCCTCTCTCCTATGCCCCTCTCTCTCTCTCTCTCTCTGTCTCCATCTCTTTCATCCCCTCTTCCCCTCTATAGCAAGGCATTGGAGCGTGCAGCGCTGTGCGACGCGCTTGACTGGGAATATGTGCTGATGAGTAGTGGAAAGGCAGGAAACTGCCTGAGCTCATAGGCCTCTCCGTCTGTTTCTCCTCCCACTGAGCTCCATTTCTCCCCCCATCCCTCTCTCCCTCTGAATATTCAGTTGCTCCAAACAGAGCCCCCCCCCCCCCCCCCCCCAAAAGCTACACGCCTAACTAGCTTGGTGAAAGTATTTATTCAGATGAGCATTCAGTCAGAGTAGACTGCACACACCCTCAGTCGTATGCCATACACAGTCTTCATGGAGAGAGGGCTGTCTGGTTGTGGCACCGATCTAAAACGACATTAAAACACTGAGTCAAAGCATTAAGGAGAAAGAAAGTCTGCATTTACTCAGGCAGCCCAATTTGTATTTATTATTGCCTCTTATTGGTTCATTTGACCAATCCGATCCAGGTTTGGTTGAAAGATCAAAATAGGGCTGCCCGTGTAAACGCCTCCATAAAAACACGGTAATGCGAACCCATTGTGAATGCAGCCAGATAATGCGTGCTGTCAGTGCTGGGCAGGGCCATTTTGCTGTTCTGATCAGAGTGTGTGATCTAGTGGATGAGCTAATGGGGAGGAGACGATGATTTGGCAATATTAAAATTTGCTCTCTCTCAATGTCGGATGATCGGCAGGCAAGAAAATGTCTTTTTTTTTTCGGCACAACACCAGATCCGTAAGCATTGGATTAGGCCGATTAGGGCATCCACCCACAGTTCTTAGAATGACAGAAAACACATTTTAGTGTATGGTAATTCACCTTAACAGAACATGAAACTTGAATGCAACACCTTGCGTCAGTCTTAGCGAATTCCAATGAGCAATTTGAAGATGTTAGGAACGCGCAGCCTATCAATTCTAAGTCTAAGGGAAGCTTTCCCTGACATGAATTGAATAACAAAATGATGTAATCTAATTAGCTTATCTATACAGGAAACAAAAAAACAAACAAAAAAAATATATATATATCTGACATTGAGATATATATATATATATATATATATATATATATATATATATATATATATATATATATATATATATATATATATATATATATATTATAATAAGAGGGTACTACACGAAAAGGGCATGATTTGGCCACAGAGGATCAGTAGACTTTAAAAAGTAAACCTTGGATTGTTTTAAATCGCGTAGTTTACAGTCGGAAGGGCCTGCAATTTGGGCAGAGGGTGCAGCAAATACCAAATAGATGATTGTTGAGTTGTGACTGTCAGTGAAAAGCAGAGACTCAGCCAGGCGTATGGCAATATTTAAAAATACAATTGGGGAAAAACAGTTTGGAAAACAAATGGCTATAGCCTACATTTCTTCTCTAATGGCAATCTGATTTGGCCTAAAGCCTAGGTTTACACTAAGCCACTACGTGCTGCATTGTCTTTTTTTTGCAAAAAGTGATTGAGATATTATTAGATGAAATTATGACCGTCTAATCATCACGTTAGGAATGGTAGGCCATCTCACGTAAGTCTACAAATGTGATGATGCATGGAATGCTTTATTATAATGTTGATTTTTTTTTATGGGAAAAATCTGCTTCCCTGAACGTCAAACCCACATGGTACAACTCCTTACAAGCACGTTTCCTCAGCCAGCAGGACTAGTAACGAAAGGCAAAACCACTAGCCTATGTTTTCTACTATCCCCCATAGTAGAAAAGTTCACCTATTCTATTGGTCAACTTGTCGTTCTGTGCGAGAAATAAATAGCCTATCCCCAAACAGACTCTGGGACAGTTGTGGGACGATAGATTCATACAACCAGTAGGCCGAAACCACACCCCCAAAAACTTTATTGGCTTAATTGTTTTTCACTTGGTTAACTGAAACCCTGCTACATAGAAGCCTAGGCCTGATAAGAGAGGAAGGTTAATCATTGAATAATTATCCAGTTCTAGGGACAGGCCGTCACACAACACATCACATGACGCACAGCCATGATAGTCTGTCTTGCACATCGGCGCACGCACCTTGTTCATGGCACAAGTCAACACAGAGCGAGAGAGAGAGACTACTAAAAAAGTTTGGACTCATATATATATATATATATATATATATATATATATATTTTTTTTTATTTATTTATTTATATATATATATATATTTTATTTATATATATATATTTATATTTATATTTATATATTATATTATATTATATTATATTATATATATATATTTATATTGTCACGATTCCCCACATCTCTCCCGTTGGGTTCGTTTTTATATATATACATTTTATTTTCAAACTTGTTTTTGTTTGGCTAATAGGGGCCGAACCCATCGTATATCACAATGTTTTATGGGTACTTAGTCACAACAGTACAAAGGTTGACATCGCCCAACGCTAAAGGAGACAAAACTGTTTTGTTCAGTCAATGAGTGGAGTAATAGAGTCATTTAGGGCTATTTGCTTTTCTAGCATGGGCTAGCCTGGTTATCATTTTCCTTCATTTGTTATGACCATCATGTCCATGTTGGTGTGCACATGCTTCAAGTATCATTCCTGATGCTGGAGATATGAAGTCTGGACCAAACTATTGGTTTGTGAACAACAATTTGTTTTCTTTTTATGCCCCCCCCCCCCCCCATCCAGCTCTTCCTCAGTTCTAGAACAACTTCAACACGTTATCTAGGCATTCTCTATCTCTACTGGTGATATTAGGCTTTCCCTTACTTGCTGAAATATTTGGCAGTTGCATATTATTGTATAAAAAAATACACCTATTCCAGTACAAGCGAGCCATTAATCTCACCCCTCAATGCACTAACCATTTGGCCAGTGGAAAACGCAGCTATCAACGCAGGCCAGGCTCTTAAAGATATGAAGTCAAAGGAAGGAAACATTTACGACTGAATAAAAGGCGGCAGCGATTCCTTTTAATGTCCCCCCCCCTCTATCTTAGCGGGATTTTAAATGGGTATGGCCGCGTTTACGACAGTCCGTGTTTGGGAGCAGCAGCGTGTCTCGTGGGGCGCGAGCCTTCGCAGCGAGCGCTCTGGGTGTCCAAGCCAGTGGAGCTCAAATATGGGCACGGAGAGAGAGAAAGAGACGAGAAAAGGTAACGGGGGGGTGAATCAAGACACTGGTATTTTCGAACGGCACCTCATGAGCGTGAGGCTGCGTTCCATTATGATCCACTTTGTGGGCCGAACAGGAGGACTTCGATGAAGTTCACGTCAGGGAAAGCACCGTGTGGGGCCCAAAACTGGTTGGTTTAGTTTGTGACTAATGTAATTGTTCGCCGACTAGGGTGCAATGTTGTTGTTCACGTAAGATAAACGGTAACCAACACAAACATACAAAAGACTGGCACATTCAAACAGGGGCAACAAGTTCCACAGTTCACGCTGAGGCGCCAGGAACCCAGAGCTGGCACTCACTGCAGCTGTTGAGGCGGAAATACTGCTGAATGTGCGGTCGCATAAAACCTGCTCACATCTAAAATACCCATGCATAGATCACACACAAGTACGATGAGATGAAATAAGCCCTCGTAGTTTGTTCAGAATATCTGACTGCGCCTTCCTTGACAAATCCTCGGTGAAGGTGGGGTGGAGAGAATCAGTGGGGGAGAGAGAAATGAACAGCGGAAGAGATCCAGACAGAGGGGGGGGGGGGGGGGGGGGGGTAGCGGGAGAAAGACAGAGGGGGTAGAAGAGAATGTATGAGAGAGCGAGATGGACAGAGAGGATAGAGGAAGATGGGTAGAGGGGGAGAGGGAAATGAACAGAGCCGGTAAAGGGTGAGATAAGAGAACTGATGGGAGGCTTAATGATGCTTCACACTAGCGCTGTGTTCAGTCATTCAGTGTCCGGTCACTGGAAAAAACTTGGTTGGCCGCCTTCATTGGTTAAAAATCTTTTGAGTGGTATTAATTTGTACAGTTGGGTGACATCATCGGAAACTTTCCAAAGTTGAATTTGGTGTCCCACAAGGTTCTGTGCTTGGGCCCATATTATTTTCTTTAAACGGGATTTTGATTTGTGCCTCCCTTGTGGCGCAGCGGTGTAAGGCATTGCATCGCAGTGCTAGAGGCATCACTACAGACCAGAGTTCTAGACCCATGAAGTGGCGCACAATTGGCCCAGTGCCGTCTGGGTCAGCGGAGGATAGTTTGGCCGGCCGGGATGTCCTTGTCTCATCGTGCTCTAGTGACTCCCTGTGGCGGGCCGGGCACGTGCATGCTGACTTCTGTCGCCAGCTGTACGGTGTTTCCTCCGACACATTGGTGCGGCTGGCTACCGGGTTAAGCGATCAGTGTGTCAAGAAGCAGCGCGGCTTGGCGGGGTCGTGTTTTGGAGGATGCATGGTAGTTGCAGCGATGGGACAAGACTGTAACTAGCAATTTGGATATCACGAAATAGGGAAGAAAAGTACACCCCCCCACCCCCCCCCCCCCCCCCACCCCACAACAAAAACATTTGTGGCCAGAGCCGTGTTCCAAAGGATTCAGTTTTCGGACCATTTGAAGGTGGAAATGTCTTGTAGAGAACTGAGACGGTACCCGATTGTACATGTTGACAGACAAGCATGTCTGTTCCATATGTATGTTGTCATGTGAATATTCTGTAAGGTTACACCGCACTGACTGTGACCTAGGGTGAGTCTGTTAGGTGCGGGGCGAGTGCAACACCTGTCGTGCACTGCTTGCATTCCTATCTGCAATGGCTCATAACGTTTCATCGCTCTGAATGTAACCCCGGTCTGTCTCTAACTCTGTCTCTGATTTTAAGAGGTTGCAGTAGGGTAGCGGTGTTGGGGTGGGGCAGTGTCCACTAACCTCTTCTCTGGACAGCGACAACTGGAGCCTTTGATGCTGAGAGAGCCAGCCTTTATACACACGCACACACACATATACACACACACACACCGGTGTGCTCAAAGTCCCGTCTGTCACAACATAATCCCGTTTCCCTCTAAAACACAAGTGTGCATTTCAAAGTGTGTGTGGAGGATGTAAAGGAGGCCCCTAGTGTGTCAGCTGTCACTCCCTAGTAGAACCAACACTCGTCCCCCAATCAAGCACACACAACACTTATCTTCATGCAACACTGGCCCTCCAGGAATAACGCGTCGGTTTGTGATAATGTAGCCTCGGGTTTGTGATAATGTAGTTCTATTCCTCATCCTCTTGTCTAGGTATATTCTAAATCATGTTCAGATTTTAGCTCTGGGAGACCAGCTGAGTAGACTGGAGTTGCACAAAATCAAGTCAGTTTGGCAAGTTGCTCTTTCATCTGGGTTCAGCTTTTTGAAGGGTAACGTCTTTAAAAAAAAACTTGCTCTAGACCTCACTTTGGCA
>NC_143038.1:30165000-30197500 GCF_057628025.1 Oncorhynchus mykiss
TCGCCCCCCCTCGCTCTCTCTCTCGCCCCCCCTCGCTCTCTCTCTCGCCCCCCTCGCTCTCTCTCTCGCCCCCCTCGCTCTCTCTCTCGCCCCCCCCTCGCTCTCTCTCTCGCCCCCCCTCGCTCTCTCTCTCGCCCCCCCTCGCTCTCTCTCTCGCCCCCCCTCGCTCTCTCTCTCGCCCCCCCTCGCTCTCTCTCTCGCCCCCCCTCGCTCTCTCTCTCGCCCCCCCTCGCTCTCTCTCTCGCCCCCCCTCGCTCTCTCTCTCGCCCCCCCTCGCTCTCTCTCTCGCCCCCCCTCGCTCTCTCTCTCGCCCCCCCTCGCTCTCTCTCTCGCCCCCCCTCGCTCTCTCTCTCGCCCCCCCCTCGCGCTCTCTCACTCGCCCCCCCTCGCTCTCTCTCACTCGCCCCCCCTCGCTCTCTCTCACTCGCCCCCTCGCTCTCTCTCTCTCTCTCGCCCCCTCTCTCTCTCTCTCGCCCCCTCGCTCTCTCTCTCTCGCCCCCTCGCTCTCTCTTTCTCGCCCCCGCTCTCTCACTCTCTCTCTTTCCACAGCATATTCATCTTGTCCAGGCTTTCATTTGTGGAAATTGGATGACACAAACTCCCCTGAACCTCGCTGCTACCAGAGCTATGGTTTGCAATTCCACCGGCTAGCTTTTAGGGCTGTCTGATTGTGTGCATTTTTCCGAACCGAAACACTTTCCCCTTAAATCTCCCTCCAATGCGCACACATGGACACAGTCATTTGTTAACTGACCGTACTACCTCCATGCGTTCTTGGGGACTAATTGACACACAGGCCAACCCCTGAAATTACTCTCCGGAGGAAAACCCAAGATAAGGGAGGAAAGAATTGACTTATTATTCCTTCCCTCTTTCTCTTCATTTTTAGATTCTCGTTATATCTCATGTTTTTGTTCTCCCCCCCCCCCCCCCCCCCAACGGCCTTTCGTCCCTCCCTCCCGGCTCTTCGTCCCTCCCTCCATCGTCTCTCGTCTTTCCCGATTCGGTTCGGTCATAAAATAACCCTCTGCCGACACTTTCATAGTCTAGGTGAAATTAAGCCGGGCCTCTGAGAGTTGCCGCACACATTTTGCGTAATCAGCATTTACAGGAAAACTAATGTCCCGGTATCGCTGGAACATGATTGGTCTGTCAAGCAGCGCTGAGATGGGCCAACTCAAACTCTCTGCTATCATTGGCACTAGAAGTCACCCACAAGGGGGAAAAAAGTATTTTTCCATTACTTTCACCTCCCCATCAAACTCCCCCATCTCTCCTCTCCCATCAAACCCCCCTGGTCCTCATCTCCCATCAAACCCCCCTTCCCTCCTCTCCCATCAAACCCCCCCGTCCCTCCTCTCCCATCAATCCCCCCCGTCCCTCCTCTCCCATCAATCCCCCCCTGTCCCTCCTCTCCCATCAATCCCCCCCTGTCCCTCCTCTCCCATCAATCCCCCCCCTGTCCCTCCTCTCCCATCAATCCCCCCCTGTCCCTCCTCTCCCATCAATCCCCCCCTGTCCCTCCTCTCCCATCAATCCCCCCCTGTCCCTCCTCTCCCATCAATCCCCCCCTGTCCCTCCTCTCCCATCAACCCCCCCCCGTCCCTCCTCTCCCATCAACCCCCCCCCCGTCCCTCCTCTCCCATCAACCCCCCCCCCCGTCCCTCCTCTCCCATCAATCCCCCCGTCCCTCCTCTCCCATCAATCCCCCCGTCCCTTCTCTCCCATCAATCCCCCCCCCCCCATCCATCCGTGCCAAGGGAATCCAACTCTCGGAAGGTATGGAAGTCGAGGGGGTGCTGGCACATGTCACTTAATTTAGAAGAAAAAAAAATCCAGTCAATCCCACTCCCACACTGGGAATAGCCAAACGGGCCCGGGAACTTTGGCTCAGACAATTACAGGTTGTTTTGGTTTGGATGGAAGCAGATATTTAGGGGCTCCTGAGTGGCGCAGCGGTCTAAGGCACTGGTTTGATTCCAGGCTGTATCACAACTGGTCATGATTGGAAGGCCCCATAGTGCTGCGCACAACTTGCCCAGAGTCATCCGGGTTTGGCCGGGGTAGGACGTTATTGTAAATAACAATTTGTTCTTAACCGACTTGCCTAGTTAAATAAAGGTTAAATAAATAATCATATTTTTTTGCATTTAACTGCTGGGAGTGGATGACTGGGTTGGGTGGGCGAGATGGCGAGAGAAGCTTTGGCTGGAGTGGAAATGGGAATTGTATTGTTGGAACCGCAACAACAATGACAACAACAACAGCAATTAATCTCTCTGAGACGTGTGCAGTATACTTTTGTCTCGAGTCTCGATCCATCTCATTCTTTAATTTCCCTTTTTTTTCCTAGCTTGTATTGTTCTCAACATTCCCGATGGAGCATAATGACCATGAATCATAATTTTTTTACTCAACCTCCCTCAGGGTAGCAAACATGTTTTGGCCATCAGAGAGCTGCGGATCTGCCACAGAGTAACTGAGAACCATGCCTTGGTGCTATTGACAGAATAAGGGCCTAATTAGGAGAAGAGGGGGATGCTGGGTAGTTTGCTGATACTGCATGCAGTGGGGAGGCCTGGGAGGGAGCAGACCTGGATACAAATTGCGTGGCGTCCATAGAAGTGTGCCACCTCCGGGGAGTTTCTCAGCAGACCTTCTCTAAACCCCTCACTATACCGTTGAACATGTGAAATATTAACATGCGGGTGTTGTGTGTCTCTAACTCATCGCAGTGTGACTCGTGTTATTGTACCGTGCGTTGTGTAATACGCCCGAAGCTCTCGCTAGCTGTCTCCCTTCACAATTGAGTGTAGTCACGGATATGCCCTACAGGCCCGAGTTTGTGTAATTTATTCATCTGGGGTGGTTGAATGTCGTCTTGACTTTTGTCTTAACTTGGCAGCGTATCTCGTGTGCTTTCAGGTTCCCGGGCTGATGCATAATCAATAGGTAATGTTCTATCGCGTCTCATAATGTGTTTTTTTTTGTTTTTTTGCCTTGCAGGGCTCCTACCAATGCCGCTGTGGATGATGCTCTGGATGACAGCTCCGAACGCAGAGAAAAGGACACCGGATCAATAGGAGCTTTCCCCCCCTTCCCTTGGCCAGTCCATTCTCCTTCCAGGGGAATATAGCTAAACACAAACAGAGCCGGACTAGGTGCTGGAGTGAACCCACCTCCCCCATCCCTTCCCCCAGCCTTGCCTCCCGCAAGTCCCAGATATGTGGCCCTTACAGAGGTCACTCGCTGCCCCTCGTCTGGGGAACCTGCTCCTTCTCATGGTGCTGGTCCTCTTGGTAGGCCCATCCCAAACAGGAGGCCAACCCCAGACCTTCAAAACCTTCTACCCACCCGATTGGGGACTGACACACCTGGCCATCCACAACAAGACGGGCGAGGTCTACGTCGGCTCGGTCAACTGGATCTTCAAGCTCTCCAGCAACCTCACCAAGCTGCGGAGCCACATGACAGGTCCCGTGGTGGACAATGAGAAGTGCTACCCCCCGCCCAGCGTCCAGTCCTGCCCCCACGACCTGGCCCAGACCAGCAATGTCAACAAGCTGCTGCTCATTGACTACGCCCAGAACCGGCTCATCGCCTGCGGGAGCACCTCCCAGGGCATCTGCCAGTTTTTAAGGCTGGACGACCTGTTCAAGCTAGGCGAGCCACACCACCGCAAGGAGCACTACCTGTCCAGCGTGGCCGAGTCTGGCACCATGTCCGGGGTCATCATCACCTCCCCGCATGGCCCCGCCAGCAAGCTCTTCATCGGCACGCCCATCGACGGCAAGTCTGAGTACTTCCCCACACTCTCCAGCCGCAAGCTGATGGCCAATGAGGAGAACGCCGACATGTTCAGCTTCGTCTACCAGGACGAGTTTGTTTCCTCGCAGCTCAAGATCCCTTCGGACACCCTCAGCAAATTCCCCGCCTTCGACATCTATTACATCTACAGCTTCAGCAGCGAGCAGTTTGTCTACTACCTGACCATGCAGCTGGACACTCAACTCACCTCGCCAGACGCCTCCGGCGAACAGTTCTTCACCTCCAAGATCGTCCGTCTCTGCGTGGACGACCCCAAGTTCTACTCGTACGTGGAGTTCCCCATTGGCTGCACCAAGGATGGTGTGGAGTACCGCCTCATCCAGGACGCTTACCTCAGCCGGCCCGGGAAGCAGTTGGCCGACTCTTTAAGCATTTCCGAAGACGAGGACATCCTGTTCACGGTCTTCTCCCAAGGCCAGAAAAACCGGGCCAAACCACCCAAGGAGTCGGCCCTGTGCCTGTTCACGCTGCGCCGCATCAAGGAGAAGATCAAGGAGCGCATCCAGTCCTGCTACAGGGGAGAGGGAAGGCTGTCGCTGCCCTGGTTGCTCAACAAGGAGCTGGCCTGCATCAACTCGGTGAGTCCTGTGACCCTCGTAGCGCCACTGACCTCTATCGGATTCTCCGATTCAATTCACTGCCCTTCAATTCTGATATGTCCCTCACATTAAATTCACTTTGATTCTTATTATTTGTCATGCTCTTTTCAGAGAGCATTGAACAAAAGGCCTAAGCTCTGTGATGGCTGACCTTGTGGTCTCACTGGAGATCTGTCAAACTTGAGGAGACCGTAGTTACAACCACCATGCAATTATCAGGGTTTCGATTCAGACAGTGGTGATGAATACATGGGCCTTCCTCAACACGCCTCTGCCATGATGCTGGCATTTAGCTTTAGTCCCCTTCCACCACTTCTCCCTTGGGCCATCTGTAGGCCAGTCGTAATTAGAGAGGAAGTGCTGAGGCGTCGTGACTCCGAGCCCGGTTCCCACTCTCTTCCTGGAACCACTGAGTGCTTTGATTTAGTCCAACGGAGATATCATTAGCCCAGTCCCCAGGATTTGTGAAATGTCACTCAAATGACACACACACACACACACACACACACACACACAAATTCATTGAGAGAGGGTTTGATCACATGCTGTCTGCAGTACTTGGCCCCTCGGGGAAGGCAGACGCTTGGCTGGGGTTCTCCTACTGATCTACGGTGCATGGCCGGGCATGCTTTCGAGAGCGCACACCCCGCTCCAGGCCGAGATAAACAGGCCTCAGTCCACATCTCTCTCGCTCTCCGTCACCTCTCTTTAGCCTCCTCCCTTCTCGCTCCCCTTTTCTCTTATCCCTTCTTCTTCTCTTCCTCTTCCTCCTTCTCTCTTCCCAACAGTCATCCCGCTTTCTCGCCCCCTCCCCGTTCTTTCTCGCTCCCCCTCTCTATATCCATCTACAGTCGACTTCTACTTATTTTCTTTGTCACTCGCTCACTCTCTTACTCAGCCTGTTGGCTGGCGTTCTCAACCTCCCTCCCTCTCTCTCTCCTTCTTCCTCTTTCATTTGTTCTTTCCGTCTTTTTTTAGTGCTCTCCCCCCCCCCTTCTTAGTCTCTACCACTCTAATGATTAGTTCTTTTGATATAGCATTCTTATTAAACAGCGGTACGGCCCAGCTTGGTGACAGGTGCTACGTGCTAATGAAGGCCCATCTCCAGCTGTACGTCATACACATAATGGACTATGAATGAGTACAGCAGGAGCAACAGCAGGTCACTCTTTATTCCAGTTCATTACCAAGAGTGCACAGGTGCTTGAAAGAAAGGGACGTAGAGATTGGGAAAGGAGGCTGCCGAAAAGCCTGGCCGAGTCGCGCCGCCTGTCGTTTCTAAACCTAGAGAGGGAGAGCGAAAAAAAGAGAGGGATTTGTGAATGGCCCAGTTGAGGCACTCAGGGGTTCACCTCGCTACTCCTCAGCTGCAGTTGATTTCCTGTCGTCGTGTTGGCCCTTTCTTTCTCAACTCCTCTTCTCCCCGTGAGTGTTAATTTGACCGTTTTGGAAATGGGCTCTGGTTCTCCGCGTGCAAATGTGTCCTCACAAGTAGCGTTTACACAGGATAACTTTTTTTCCAAAGCCAGTTAAAATGTGATCTTCTCTCAAGTAACACCCCGCAATCTGCTTAGTCAGCCAGTCGGTCGCAAACCATTCCACACTGACTCATTCTGGATTCCCGCTTTTTAAGCCCACTCGTTGCCACAGCTCCCCGGCTCTGGTGGGAACGGTGATGTAAGAGCTGCTGTGTTCAGCCGATTGGCTGGCCCTTGATCCTGTGGCGACGCCAGGTCAGGCTTGAGGACTCATTGAGTATACGTAATCCTGTAAGCACAGGTCTTGGAACAGTGTTCCCCTCCCCCACTCTCTTAACCTTAACCTTTGAAAACTGACCTTAGATCAGTGTCTGGGGTTGATTTCGGCTCATTGCTCCGTGAGGGGCTAGATGAGGTCAGCAGTTGACCCTGGTGTAGAGCGGCTGGGAGGCGAGGCAGATTGAGGCAGGCCATTGGCCAGCTGAAGGGTGCAACCTATCATGATGAATGGTCTCCCGTACTGTCAGCTCCCCTCATTACCCCTGTAAATGGACTGTGACTGTGTGTGTGTGTGTGTGTGGAAAGCTCACATAGGTTCACTGTTGTAGATATTTATTATGTAATTTTGTTCTGTATACAAGATTTTCTTGTTTTCTAAATTTACGGATTGCCAGGGGCACACTACAACAGTCAGACATGATTTACAAACGAAGCATGTGTGTTTAGTGAGTCCACCCGATCAGAGGCAGTAGGGATGACCAGGGATGTTGCCTTGATTATTGTGCGAATTAGACAATTGTCCTGTCCTGCTTATTAGCATTCAAAATGTAACGCCCTTTTGGGTGTTGGGGAAAATGTAAGGAGTGAATAATACATTATTTTCATTAGGAAGGTTGTGGAGTCCAATAAAAAGTGGTCCAAAAAATATAAATGGTAAAGTACAGATACCCAAAAAACACTACTTAAGTAGTAATTTAAAGTATTTTTACCTAAGTATTTTACACCACTGAGGAATAGTGAGCTGGAGCGAACGAGAGAGAGAGAGAGCGACAAGTAGCTACAGAAAGAGAGAGGAGACATGCCTTTGCAGGCTATTTCTGCTGAGGGAAGGGAGGTGAGGAGAAGTGGATATTGCAGATGGAGAGAAAGGGAAAAGAGAGCTAGAGAAGCTAGCTACAGAAAGCCTGTGCTGCCCATGTGTCTGCTGGTACCATCAGCCACAGAGCAGGAGGAGATGATTTGAACAGAATGCTCCCGCACCAATAATATCGCTGTCAGTCACCCGGGCGCTGGGCTGTCACCGTCGCCGCTGAGGCTTTCCGTCATCCGCTGGCTCTTCACAGGGAAGGCGCTTTCTACCGCTGCTCCTGACCCTCGGCGCCAGCTGGTGGCTGGCCGTGTGCCAGATAACGCTCACCGTCTTCAGGTGACATCTTGACATTCACGCCGTCAGGGAGGGAATAGGAGGAGAATAGAACAGTGGAGGATGTCCGTTAGTGTTGGCGCCGTGGCGATTTGAGTGTGTGTGTTTGGCTGGGGTGGGGGGGGGTGTCGTGTTTGTTGTGGGTGGTTGGGGATGTGTGTCGTGTTTGGGAGGGTGGGTGGGGATGTGTGTCATGTTTGTTGTGGGTGGGGATGTGTTTGTTGTGGGCGGGGATGTGTGTCATGTTTGTTGTGGGCGGGGATGTGTGTCGTGTTTGGTGAGGTGGGGGTGTGTGTAGGATTTGTGGTGGGTGGGTGGGTGGGTGTGTGTGTTGTGGTTAGGGGGGTGTGGGTGTGGCATGCGCAGGCATTCATGAAGTCTGTAATGGTCAAACAAAATACAATGCTACTATCACAACCTTTCCTTAGGTTTAGCCCACATCTCTATTTCTCGCTCTCGCCTAAGATGGCGCCGACGTATGGAGTATGAATCTCCGGGTACGCGCTACACTATGCATGATGCCTACTCACAGCACTATTGAACTCGACTGGTATCTCTCTTCAAAGTAAGAGCGGGTGTGAATCTCCGACTCTCCCCATGCATCTAGCCTTGGCAGTTTGATAGTGTTGCAGGTTAGTCTTTTTCATCTGTTAAACTACTTCGCAGGGAATAGGGTTGCGCTTGGGCCGCACAAAGGAGCCGCCGCCCCTGCTACACCGAACTACATGAAGATATGCCTGGATACTGAAAGCTTTGTTGGGCCTAAACGCTATCCGTTATCTGCTAGCCTGTATCCGCTATCTGCTAGCCTGTATCCGCTATCTGCTAGCCTGTATCCGCTATCTGCTAGCCTGTATCCGCTATCCGCTAGCCTCTATCCGCTATCCGCTAGCCTCTATCCGCTATCTGCTAGCCTCTATCCGCTATCTGCTAGCCTCTATCCGCTATCTGCTAGCCTCTATCTGCTAGCCTCTATCCGCTATCTGCTAGCCTCTATCCGCTATCTGCTAGCCTCTATCCGCTATCTGCTAGCCTCTATCCGCTATCTGCTAGCCTGTATCCGCTATCTGCTAGCCTCTATCCGCTATCTGCTAGCCTCTATCCGCTATCTGCTAGCCTCTATCTGCTAGCCTCTATCCGCTATTTGCTAGCCTCTATCCGCTATCTGCTAGCCTCTATCCGCTAATAGCATTATTCCATTTCATAGAACTTTGTTTATTCCATACAGGGGGAAATGCAATATAGTTTAGTCAAGTCGACTCTGCGATTATCGGATTCAGATTCAACGGTGTGTTCAAATGCTACATTTCCAACACTTAATCTGTGCTTGATTTGAGTTTGCCTCGCGCAAAAGATGCCTCCCCCCCCAAAACATTTTTGGGAACTCCAGGCAGGCTCAAGCGAATGCCGAACTATTCAAAATAGTATTTGATCCCAGGTCTGGAGGGCTGTGTTCTTCCAAAACGATATCTTCAACTCAAGCAAGGCCAACTAATAACCTCGTTAAATATATTCGCCTTTGCGATTCTGAGCGGTAATTACGATAAATGTAAAACACAGGACTATTCCCCTTTTCCTTAATCAGAATGTGACGGTAAACGCACGTAGCTCATTAAACGTGGCTAATTGGGACGGCGGCGGTGATGACCACCGGATGGATGTTTCTTAGTTAATTGGGCGACGTAATGAGCCGAGGGGTGAGAATTACTGGGTTGAACCTATGTCATTCTATACCATACTAAAGTACTAATGTTAGACATTCTTATGTGTTGGGTTAGATTGACGGACAAACCAAGCAATCCAGTGTGTGTGTGTGTGTGTGTGTGTCTACCTGTGTGTGTTTGCTTATCGGTGTCTCCCTTAAGATTGTTTTCAGCAGCGGAGGCGAGTGTGTGGGGTGGGGGTTGTTAGAGCGACGGTGAGTAGTTCTCTTCTGTGCTCGTGGCTCTCAAAGTTTCGCCAAAAATCGTATTTATTGGAGTGGCGGCAATGATACAAAATCTCTTTCTCGCCCTGTCTCTCTGTCCCCACCCCATGCTCACATATCTCCGACGCCCATGCTAATGATACTAATTGCCCGTGTATTTATTTATTTCTGTCTGTCTGTCTGTCTGTTTGTCTGTCTGTTTGTCTGTCTGTCTGTCTGTCTGTCTGTCTGTCTGTCTGTCTGTCTGTCTGTCTGTCTGTCTGTCTGTCTGTCTGTCTGTCTGTCTGTCTGTCTGTCTGTCTGTCTGTCTGTCTGTCTGTCTGTCTGTCTGTCTGTCTGTCTGTCTGTCTGTCTGTCTGTCTGTCTGTCTGTCTGTCTGTCTGTCTGTCTGTCTGTCTGTCTGTCTGTCTGTCTGTCTGTCTGTCTGTCTGTCTGTCTGTCTGTCTGTCTGTCTGTCTGTCTGTCTGTCTGTCTGTCTGTCTGTCTGTCTGTCTGTCTGTCTGTCTGTCTGTCTGTCTGTCTGTCTGTCTGTCTGTCTGTCTGTCTGTCTGTCTGTCTGTCTGTCTGTCTGTCTGTCTGTCTGTCTGTCTGTCTGTCTGTCTGTCTGTCTGTCTGTCTGTCTGTCTGTCTGTCTGTCTGTCTGTCTGTCTGTCTGTCTGTCTGTCTGTCTGTCTGTCTGTCTGTCTGTCTGTCTGTCTGTCTGTCTGTCTGTCTGTCTGTCTGTCTGTCTGTCTGTCTGTCTGTCTGTCTGTCTGTCTGTCTGTCTGTCTGTCTGTCTGTCTGTCTGTCTGTCTCTTTTCAAAGTGTACTTGTCACGTACACAGGATACAGCAAGTGTAAAACAGTGTGGGGACGTGCGCAGCGCCAAACTCTTTCCCAATGATAATAGTAATACAAGTAATAATATAGATCAGAAATACGAGAGGAAACAGAACACAAGAATCTTATACAGGTTAGTGCCAGTACCATTATTACAGTGTGCAGGGGTGCTGGATTGATTGTGGGTATGTACATGTAAACAGGGGTAAGAAGTGACTGGTAGCAGGATAAATATTAATAGTGATATTAATCATAATAATCAACAGCAAAAATATAAACGCAACATGTAAAGTGTTGGTCCCATGTTTCATGAACTGAGATAAAATATCCCAGAAATGTTCCATATGCAAAATAAGCTTATTTCTCTCAAATGTTTTGCACAAATTTGTTAAACATCCCTTTTCGTGAGCATTTGTCCTTTGCCAAGATCCACCTGTCAAGTTTGGCATATCAAAAATCTGAATAAACTGCATGATCACTACACAGGTGCATCTTGTTGCTGGGGACAATAAAAGGCCACTCTCAAATTGGCAGTTTTGGCACACAACACAATGCCACAGATGTCTCACCTTTTGAGGGATTGTGCAATTGGCATGCTGACTGCAGGAATGTCCATCAGAGCTGTTGCCAGATAATTTAATATTTGAAGAATTTCTGCACACTGTCAGAAACCGTCTCAGGGAAGCTCATCTGCCTGCTCGTCGTCCTCACCAGGGTCTTGACCTGACTGCAGTTCGGTGTCGTAACCGACTTCAGTGGGACAATGCTCATTTTCGATTGGCCACTGGCTGGAGAAGTGTGCTCTTCGCAGATTAATCCCGGTTTCGATTGTACCGGGCAAATGGCAGACAGCTGTATGGCATCGTGTGGGCGACCGGTTTGCTGATGTCAATGTTGTGAACAGAGTGGCCTGTGGTGGCGGTGGGGTTATGGTATGGGGAGGTATAAGTTACGGACAACGATCACAATTGCTGTTCATCCGCTGCCATCACATCATGTTTCAACATGATAATGTACATCATTCCTGGAAGCTGAAAAATGTCCCAGTTCTTCCATGGTCTGTTTTACTCGCCTGACATGTCACCCATTGAGCATGTTTGGGATGCTCTGGATCGACGTGTACGACAGAGTGCTCCAGTATCCAGCAACTTCGCACAGCCATTGAAAAGGACCGCCTGCCGTATGGGAGCAGAGAACAGTCAAATGCTGGGGTGACTGGAGTCTTGGGCAATTTTGGGGGGCCTTTCTCAGACACGTGTTGGAAGTGTCTTTGACACTTTTGGGATGCTGATAGCTGAAATGTTGCCTGTGACTGTAGTGCCACTGCTTGCTGCCGTCACACTGGAACATAAAATAATAATTATCAACCGTCTTTTTTACATGACGCAAACGCACGCACACAATACCCAGCTGTGTGTTTAAATACAATTCAAGGCATGTCCAAGGACCACTCGTTACAAGTAGGAACAATCACACACTCCCATCTCCACATTGCTCCGTTGCCATGGCGTTCTAGGCCTATCTGACGTGAGAGAGATTGACCCTCCGAGAGATTCTACAGTTGGCTTGGAATTCTAAAACAACTGTGTGTGTTTTGTGTTAGTCGTTCTATGCACTGTGTGTTTGTGTGTGAAACGTGCACATGCGTGTGGCGCTAGGTGCACCTGCATCGTGTGTGTGTGTGTGTGTGTGTTTCTGTGTGCGCTTGCCCCGTGTCCCCCCTATGCCTAAGCAGTGACGTGACAGTGTTTGACTGTGGGCTGTAGGTCAGGAGTTCCCAGTGAGATTTGCCCCGGCCTGTCTGTCACCGGCGATGAGTCGGCACATGACACACACTCTACCCTGTACTTTTGTTATCGGAAGTACAGCTCATGAGTAGGCCATGTTGATCCATGAAGCTTTGGATGTCGGTGTCGGTGCCTAACCAGAGTGCTTTAAATGTGCGTTTGGAAAAGCGCCGTATGAGAAAATTTATTAAAAGACGCAGTTGGGCAAATAGACATGTGGAGGAACAGACAGACAAACCGAGACACCCACACAGACAAAACATGTTTTATTTACTTTGAGAGGAGACTCCTTCTCTTTAAGAGACTCCAGCGATGTCTCCTTAAGCTCAGCTGGGATTCTGGGTAATTTATGAGAGCGAACGATGGAGAGGGAGAGAGAGGGGGGCAGAGAGAGAGAGAATGAGTGAGGCAGGCATACGGGCAGGTAGCACACACACACACACAGAGAGAGAGAAAGAGAGAATCCCAGTGGAATGTGTGAATAGTTTGTGCTGTGATATGCCAGGCTGTTTTGGCTTATGTGTGGAATGTGGCAGCGTGTGTTTAGTTACGCCCTGTGTGTGTTTTATTTATAGAGAAGGACCTCTGTCTATGTGTGTTTGGACGTGCCCACTCACAGAATCAGACCGTTGTGTATCCATGCATGATGCATACCCATACATGTATAAATGTATGAACGCACATTTAATGAATAAGTGGGGCAGGGGCAGATATTTGTATTTTATTTCAATTCGTTTAGACATTTTTCTTTTGAAATTACGTTTAGATTCAAGTTTGCTAGTTTTTATTTAGTTGTAGTTTTTATAAAAAACAATTCTATTTAGTTTTGTATTGTATTATTTAGTGTTCGGGATAAAAAAGAACCGGGACCTGGGAGACTAGGAGACATTGATGTGTTGTATAGGGAGGTCACTTCTTGCCACTGGGGGGGTGAGTAATGCGTAAGGTGATGGGTCAGTTCATAGGTTAGGTTTACATTGTAAAGTCAATTTCGATGTGACGTGGATTTGAAAGGGTTCGCGCCTAGACTGGCGAAATAAATATGGTTGAAGGAAACTCTCTTCACAGACCACTGGTGGTTTTCATCTGTTTGTCAAACAAATCACTTCATAAAGTAGGTTACGTAGCCAGACAGCATCAGGCTACACTTACATGTCTTCTGCCTTGACGACGATGGCAGTATTATCAGCAGCACCTGTATTTTTACTAAATAAATGTCTTTAACTCTGGTAATTTTTCTGTTAGATGTTTATATTTGCATTTTGCCCGGCTTTGAAAGCGCCTCATTGCTTAAGCGGAGAAATTGTATTTAAGATAAATATTACTAGTATTTCTTAATATATATTTTTTTAAACGTTTATGCCCAGCTCACAAGGCCCCTTGATGTGAGGTCTGAAGCAATAGCCTCTTCTGCCTAGTGCTAAGTCTGTCACTGATCCCTCTCAGGTCTGTTTAACGGGGTGGCTCTCCCATAGACACCAATGTATTATCAGCTGCGTCTGGTCTGCTTAGTTCATTGACTGTTTATGAACCAGAAAAAAATGAGGGAGTGGGATGTCTCGCTTCCTCTTCAGTCTCGGGTTTAGCTTGCCCTTTGGCTAGGCTAACTTCCCTGTTAGCAAGTGATAGATAGTGATGTGCAACATCTATTTGAAATATCGAAATCACCTGTGAATATTTACCCATCAGATTCAGAAACTTAAACTCCATTAGGAGAAATCTTGAAAAACCGTTCGATTTTTGCCCAAAGTTTAGGAGGAAAAAATGAATTCTGGACATAATTCATGATGGGTTTTTATTTTAGTTAGTTTTGGAGTCCAAGATAATAGTATCAGTATAGTTTTAGTTTTTCAAACAGGTTTGTTAATTAATTTATTTTCCAAAAATAGTTTTTTCATGATTAGTTTTAGTTTACTATAATAGACTTGGTGTGTGCACACACTTGTTTATGTGTGTGTGTGTGTGCGCGCGCACGTGTGCATAATTAATCTTTATAAATTGGGTGGTTCGAGCCCTGAATGCTGATTGGCTGACAACGCAGTGGAGTGCCTGGATAGAGCCCTGAGTCGTGGTATGTGAACCCTTTGGAATTACCTGGATTTCTGCATTAATTGGTCATAAAATTTGATCTGATCTTTATCTAAGTCACAACAATAGACAAAAACAGTGTGCTGAAACTAATAACAAACAAATTATTGTAATTTTCTTGTCTATGTTGAATACAAAATTTAAACATTCACAGTGTAGGTTGGAAAAAGTATGTGAACCCCTAGGCTGATGACTTCTCCAAAAAGTAATTGGAGTCAGGAGTCAGCTAACCTGGAGTCCAATCAATGAGATGAGATTGGAGATGTTGGTTAGAGCTGCCTTGCCCTATTAAAAAAAACACTCTAAAAATTTGAGTTTGCTATTCACAAGAAGCATTACCTGATGTGAACCATGTCTCGAACAAAAGAGATCTCAGAAGATCTAAGATAAAGAATTGTTGACCTGCATAAAGCTGGAAAGGGTTACAAAAATATCTAAAAGCCTTGATGTTCATCAGTTCACGGTAAGACAAATTGTCTATAAATGGAGAAAGTTCAGCACTGTTGCTATTCTCCCTAGGAGTGGCCGTCCTGCAAAGATGACCGCAAGAGCACAGCGCAGAATGCTCAATGAGGTTAAGAAGAATCCTAGGGTGTCAGCTAAAGACTTACAGAAATCTCTGGAACATGCTAACATCTCTGTTGACAAGTCTACTATACGTAAAACACAAAACAAGAATGGTGTTCATGGGAGGACACCACGGAAGAAGAAAAAAACACCAACATCAAAACCTCATCCCAACTGTAAAGTATGGTGGAAGGAGCGTCATACCAGACACGCCAAAAATATTGCTGAACTGAAACAGTTTTGTAAAGGAATTTGCAAAATTCCTCCTGACCGTTGTGCAGGTCTGATCCGCAACATTTAGTTGAGGTTATTGCTGCCAAAGGAGGGTCAACCAGTTACTAAATCCAAGGGTTCACATTCTTTTTACACCCTACACTGTGAATGTTTACACGGTGTGTACAATAAAGACAAGAAAACGTATAATTGTTTGTGTGTTATTAGATTAATTAGACCGTGTTTGTCTGTTGTTGTGACCTAGATGACGCTCAGATCAAATTTGATGACCAATTTATGCAGAAATCCAGGTATTACCAGAAGGTTCACTTGTACTTTTTCTTGCCAATGTATACCACAAACCACCGAGGTGTCTTATTGCCGGTTACCAACGTAATTAGAGCAGTAAAAAGGAATGATTTGTCATACTCGTGGTATATGGTCTGATATACCACGGCTGTCAGCCAGTCAGCATTCAGGACCCGAACCACCCAGTTTATTATTGACAATATATTGTCCAGTGTAGGTTAGCTAGCACAGTAAGTGTCTTCTTCTTGTGGACTGTAGGTTTACTTTCAAACCCAGAAGAATACCATTACCCTTCACTACCCAGTAGTACTCTGGTGTGCATCCCAAATGGCACCCTATTCCCTATGTAGTAGTGCACTACTGTTGACCAGGGACCAACGGGCTCTGGTCAAAGTAGTGTGTTATGTAAGGAATAGGGTGCCATTCGGGACTCAACAGCTGTCTCTGTGTACTAATGTACTGTATCTTAACCCTTTCACCCCCCCCCCCCCCCCCCCCCCCCCCATGATGGATTAACCCTTCAAGGTCCTTCCCTCCAGGCTCTGGTGGGGTGGGGCTACCGTGTGTCTGACTAAGTGCCCGACTCAAATTCAGATTGATGGAGACGAGCTTGCACTTCTCTCATGATTGGGTTGAATATGGCCCTGTGGGCATCTGGAGAACTGTAGGAAGGATTGTAGTTGAGTGAAGTGTGTCTGTTTTGTCCAGATGGGAGACTGGCCAAGGCCATTAGTGAATAAAAAGACTGTTGTTTCAAGTAACGGCTCAGTGGACATGGACACACACACACACACACACACACACTTCACTCCTCTACAATCCTCCCGATCCTTCTGCAGATGCCCATTGTTAGTGAGTCGCGGAAGGTTCCCGTAAAGCAGCAATCCCCCTCTCTCCACCGGGTCACGGGGCGAACTACGGGACTTTGTAACCGAATTGATACCCAGCTGGCTGTCCCTTCCTCTTTCTCCTCTCCTCCTTTCTCTCCCTGCCTTTCTTACTGCTGTGAGATGGATAGATTAAGAGAAAGACGCAGAGTGAAAGAGGGGGAGGAATGGAGGGAGAGAGAGAGACAGTGAGAAGGGGATAGTAACGCGTAGAGTTGCGGTACTCGTCCGCTGTAGTTCTCGGCTAAGGGATGGTTTGAGAATTGGAGAGCGAGGCAGCGAGAGTGAAATAAAGCAGGAAAGGAAGGACCAGAGGGACATCGACGAGAGTCGTGTTGAAATCAATTTCAGGCAGATGGAGAGACACGTGATGGAGAGTTAACTGTTCTCTTCTGTGGATCAATCAGATGATGTCGTGATCAGTCTTTGGATTACACCACCATTTACAAACTCGCCTGTGTGTGTGTATGCGCGCGATGCCCGTGTTAAACACACACCGACGCCACTTTAATTCTAACCTTCCTCTGCTAGCAACCTCTTAGACCTCCATAGGGTGTGGGTTGCGCACACACAGTGACGTTGGTGTGTCATGCCTCTCACGACAGGCCGATTTGACTTGCGTAGTAAGGTTGGTGACCTCTGCCCTCTAGGCTGAACCACTGACACAACGCATTCAGGCTCTCCCTTAGCAACCCAAGTGGCAGGTTGGAATTCGTCAGGGGGTAACTATTGTCCCCCTTAATGGAATTAGAGCTCTGAATGAGGGGATTATCATTTGAATCGGTTGAAGAGAATCCTTTGGGAGAGACACACATGCACTACTTAAACATGCACACAACACTCGTCTATAGACGATAGTTCACGTTAGCAAACTGCGTATCTGTTGTGTTTATGTGACTCTTTCCTTTGTCTTTCTGTAAGTGCAACTGCGCTCTGATATTGTACTGTATTAAACAAGGCTATTACAAGGCCAGACACACTGTTTTGCCTGTCTCCTCACACTTCTCTCTCTCTCCTCTCTCGTTCAGCCTCTTCAGATCGACGACAACTTCTGCGGCCAGGACTTTAACCAGCCGCTGGGCGGGACCAGCACCATAGAAGGGATACCGCTCTTCATCGACAAGGATGACGGCCTGACCTCGGTGGCCGCCTACGATTACCGCGGCAACACCGTGGCCTTCGCCGGCACGCGCAACGGCAGGATAAAGAAGGTAAGGAGCAAAAGGATGGAGGGAGAACGACTCCTTCGGGTCGCGACCGAGTCGGACGTTTCGCCGTGTTTGAGGGGCGTCGTTGTTCCGTCTTGTCACGGCAGAATGGAATTTGGGTGTTTTTTAAAATTTTATTTCCGTAAGCAGGAAGTTGCTCCATGTATAATCATGTCGACATTGATTGGTCCTCATTACTTTTTTAAAGGGGATATCATAGGCTGTGTCAGGAATGGCGACCTATAGATTCCTATATGGCTCCGGCAAATAGCAGTGCACTACGTAGGAAAGGAGACAGGGTGGCGTTGACATGTCCGCCCTCATAGACAGGTGCCGGGATCTGATTTAGCCGCCGGGGCTTGTTTAGTTCACAAAACCTTACTGCGACGCGTCACATCCATTTGACTCTGACGTGTCTTTAACATCCAGGAGACCGTGCAGGCCGTCGATCAAAATCTCCATGCGTTTTTTTATTTTTATAAATGGCCGCTCAGACGACAGGCGGGGAAATTGACTGCTGTCGTCTAGTTTTAGTAGATGCAGTATATAGGCCTAGCCTGTGGTGTCAAATGGAAATGGATAGAGTGGTCTATTGAAAGTCGTGGGGTTTGGTTCCCGCGATGGTCATAAACGGGATATTAGGCGGATATGTGTGAGCTGTTAGTGGCTTTGAATGAGAGCTGAATGTTGTCTGGATCTTAGCCCCCAGAATCTCTGGTGAACATTCCAAACGGGCTGCTGCTGTTGGTCTGAGTTTGTGTGTTCTTATTTGTGTGTTGTTATTGACGTTATCTCAGTTAGTAGCACGTACACAGTGTGCATGTTGATTGTGTGTTTGGTGAGTGTTTGTTATGGCTTGTCATACTAATTTGCATGTGGGGTGTGTGTGCGTGCGTGTATGTAGTCTGTTGAAGACAGGGCTCTCGAGGTAGATAGGAGCTCATTGTATTTCGCCTGGTTTACCTTCTGTTCCGCTCAAGACATTGAGTCACCGTTATGAATATGCATTATAATCTGTGGGTTTCTTTGTCTGAATGTGTAGTGTGTGTGTGTGTGACAGCACAATGCAATGTTGACTTAGATTCAGCACTGTGCATTTGTCAAAGTGACACCGACCCATTCAGTTATTTGGTGAACAGCGTTATTTATTGTTGTGTGAGACGTGTGTTGGTGTGTGGAAGGAGAGAACAAGGTTGTTGTTACATGGAGGTAATTGCCAAAATAAGGGAAACACCAACATAAAGTGTCTTAATAGGTCATTGTGCCACCACGATGCGCCAGAACAGCTTCAATGCTCCTTGGCAGATGGTCTACAAATGTCTGGAACTCTGTTGGAGGGACGTGACACCATTCTTCCATGGGAAATTCCATCATTTTGTGTGTTGTTGACGGCGGAGGAAAACGCTGTCTCAGGCACCGCTCCAGAATCTCCCATAAGTATTCAATTGTGTTGAAATCTGGTGACTGAGAAGAAACTGTACTATGGAACAAATGATGGTAAAAAAAACTCTGGTGTACTTAAAATGAAATTCTAGGCAAATAAAGCAAGCTCTGCGCCTTCCTTCATTGAGGCAGATGGCTTGTTCATAACAAAACCCTTTGATATTGCCGACCACTTGAGTACCTTTTTTGTTGTTGACAGAATGTAAAAACTTAGGTATGACATGCAAACAACAAATGCTGGGCCTTCATATTCATGCATAATGGACCAAATAATGAAAGACGAGCACTGTAGTTTTGAGTTCCTCAAAGTGGGTGTGGAAGAGGTGAAAACAAACATAAGGACAAACCACCAAGTACCGACAACCTGGATGGTGAATGTTTGAGGTTGGTAGCGGAGTACATTGTGACATTTTTGTCACATCTTGAATGTATGCCTAGAAGACTGCGTGTGGTAGGCAAAGGTAATTCCGCTACCCAAGAATAGCAGAGCACCCGTTTAATGGTTTTAACAGCCGACCAATCAGCCTGTTACAGGTGCTTAGCAAACGTTTGGTAAAAATACTGTTTGATCAAATACAAAGTTATTTTACAGAAAACAAATGAACAGACTTTTCAGCATGCTTATAGGGAAGGGCACTCAACGTGCTCGGCACTAACACAAATTACTGATTTGGCTGAAATAAATTGATAGTGTGAAGATTGGGAGCTGTTTTGTTCGACTTCAGTGTAGCTTTTGATGTCATCGATCATAACCTATTGCTGAAAAAAACAGAGGTGTCATGGATTTTGCATCCTCTGCCTTATTATGGCTTGGGAGTTACCCATCTAATAGACCACAGAGGGGTTTTGTTAATGGAAGCCAAATTCAGTTGAGTGTGGTGTTCTGCAGGGCAGCCCACTAGGGCCAGTATTGCTTTCTGTTTTTACAAATGACCGTCCACTGACCTTGAATATAGCCTGTGTGTCTATGTGCGCTGACGACTCAACAGTATACCTGTCGGCTGCAACAGTAAACAAAATAACTGAGACACTTAACATAGAGCTCCAGTCAGTTTAGTTTTAGAACTAGCGATAGGCTGATTCTAAATATCAAATAACAATTTGTGGGACAAATCACTCGCTCAACACTAAACCTTGCTTAGATCTGTTATTAAATAATGTGGCTTTTGAGCAGTTTGAGGAGACTAAACTGCTGGGTGTAACGCTAGATAGCAAGCTGTCATGGTCAAAACATATAGACTCAATGGTTGCTAAAATGGGTAGAGGTCTGTCCATGATAGGGCGTTGCTCTTTCTTGACATCTCAGTCAACCAGATAGGTCCTACAGGTCTTAGTTTTGTCGCACCTGGACTACTGCCCAGCTGTGTGGTCACGTGCTGCAAAGAAGGACATAGGTCAATTGCAGTTGGTCCAAAACAAAGCAGCGCGTATCGCACTTCGATGTACACGGAGGGAACATGCACGTCAGTCTCTCCTGGCTGAAAGTTGAGGAGAGATTGACAATCACTGTCGGTCTTTGTGCGAGGTTTCAATGTGTTGAAGGTACCCGAACTGTCTGTTAGAGCAGTCGGCACACAGTTCGGACGCTCATCGGCACAAACACAAGACGACATGCAACCAGAGGGTCCCTTCACAGTCCTCAGGTCCAGAACAGAGGCTGGGAAGCGCTCATAGCCATGACTACATGGAACTCTCTGCCACCCCAGGTAACTGAAGATATTAACATAACCAGTCATAAAAACAGGTAAAAGAACACCTCACTGCAGAAAGGGGACCGTGAAGAGACAGCCATTTTATATATCTTGTATTGGAGTTTGCACTGTACTATGTATTAGCCTACATACCAGCACATAGGTCTATGTGTGGAGTTTTAGATGTATGAATTTCAGTCCATGACGACTAGTGTTCTCTAATATGTCATGTTTCATGTGGACCCCAGGAAGAGTAGCTGATGCTTTTTCTGCGGCTAATGGGGATCCTAATAAATACCAAATAAATACCAAAGGTCTTTTCTTGCCATGGCAGCCAAAATAATGGACAACTGGGCATTTTTGTACGTGTCCCTAAGACTGATATACTGTTGATCACTTAATTAACCTGTGCGCAGGCACCTGCTTTCAATGTACTTTGTATTCCTCATTTACTCAAGTGTTTTCTTTATTTTGGCAGTTACTTGTTTGTTTGCTCACACGTCTGCGTCAAGACACAAAGAAAATCAGCGTGCAAGAAGTCACCAAATCCGTCATCTGCCTTCTCTCCCAGTGAGAAAGAGAAACACAAACATGTTTTATTCTGCGGTTAATAAACCCAATATTAATAGGATTTTAATCTCAACTACTACTTCACAATATGCTGCCTGTGTGTGTTTGCGTGTGTGGTTGTGTGTACTCACTGATCAAATGTGCCTAGCTTGTTGTTGGAAATAATGTGTAGATGGAGGGAGGAAGCGAGAGTGATGGAGGGAGTGGGTGAGTGATCGAGGGAGGAGGGGAGAGGGAGAAAATCAATCAATCAAATGTATTTATAAAGCCCTTCTTACATCAGCTGATGTCACAAAGTGCTGTACAGAAACCCAGCCTAAACCCCCAAACAGCAAGCAATGCAGGTGTAGAAGCACGGCGGATTTGCAACGTGTGATGGAAGCAGGAGCTTTTTTGATGGATCTGTTGAAATGGGAAATTGAGGACAGATTCTGGCTTGTCCCCAGGCTTTCTCTCTCTCTCTCTCTCTCTCTCTCTCTCGTGTTCTCTCTCTCGCTCTCTCTCTCTCTCTCTCGTCTGCATGCTTTCAGTGTGTCATGCTTTTGTGTTTTTCCTCCACAGTGTGTGTTGTACAGACATTAGGGAGCTGTGAGTGTGTGTGTGTGAAGCACTACAAGCTGAGAGGGATACTGCTGTATGGTCCTGCCTCTGAGTATTGAGAGATCATGCTCCCCTGTGAGTTTGGGGGAGATGGTGAGAGAGAGAAAGAAAAGCGGTTCGATGGATGAGCGGGTCTTTAGAGAGGGAGAGATCCTGCTTCTTTAGTGAAAGCACTGGAGCCAGACCCTCTCTCTCTCTTCCTCCCTCCCCATCGAGGTGTCACTCTCCAGCCTGGTGTCCAGCGTAGCATTCTTCAGCTGTTTCACCGGAGGGGGTACAACTCTCCCATCTGCTGCACTAGCCACTGTGCCCATTTTGAGCCCATGCCAGAAATAGGTAGTTCTTCTGAGTAGCTTCCCACAGGCCCCACTGCCCACTCAATGGATTCCCACCCCCGAGGCTTCGGACTCTGACAAAGAGGCCATGGAAGATTTATTAGTGTGAAAAGTGGAGGGGATGTTGTTACTGTCCTGTTTTATAGTAGTCTGATGTTGGGGTGTTCACTAATGATGCCTACATCTAAATTGTCTGTGTTAGCCGTTGAACTTGACCAGCATGGTCTTGATAGGAAATAGATTCACTTACCCTGCAGTTACTTGGTTCCTCTTCTAAAATATGACCTGTCTGTGTGTGCGTCTGTGTGTGCGTCTGTGTGTGCGTCTGTGCGTGCGTCTGTGCGTGCGTCTGTGCTTGCGTCTGTGCGTGCTTCTTGGTCGTGGCGACACGGTTCATGACCGTTGCTATTCCAGAGGGACGGGTGTATTCGTGATCTGTGTGTGTGTCAGAAGCTAATTGACTGATCATTGTTATTCTACAGGCTCATAATGGTGTGTGTGTGTGTGCCTGCGCCTGTGTGTGTCAGACAGAAACTTGGCAGACTGACAGCAACCCACCCTCTCACCACAGGCATGGTAATGATGGGACAGACCCCTCCTGGTGACTAACCCCCCCCCCCCCCCCTAATCCTTCACCACTCTCTCTGTCTGTCTCTCTGTCTCTCGATGGAAAGCTGCAGATGGGACCCCAACCCCTTTCACTTTTAAAAAAAAAATGCACCTTTATTTAACCTAGCCAAGTCGGTTAAGAACAAATTCTTAAGTGATGGTAGGGAGGGAAGGATAAGGAGAGTGGGATGGAGAGAGACAGAGAAAGATCTGTGGGGTGTTAAAAAGCGGGTGAGTAAAGCGGGTGAGCGCAAAGTTGTGATTGGGAGAGACAGACAGACTGAGAATGAGACCCACAGTATAGTAACAGTGATAGTCTGTCTCTCCTGGGTGAAGCAGGCGTACTGAGAGAGAGAGGTCTACTGGCCAGCCTGGCAAACGGATGGAAACCAGACTGACACAGACAATCGGGAGACTAACATACAAACACACATCTCAAGTCCCTCTGTGTAGAGGAGGGTCATTCCAACACATTGTTTTGATAGTGAATAGGTTCACTGTCATCCTGATTTTACTTAAAGTGCTCAGCTCCCCGTTCACTCTTTCTTTCTCTCGCCTTCTCCCCCTCTCTCCTTTCCGCTCTTTCTTTCTTTCTCTCACCTTCTCCTTTCCGCACTTTCTTTCTCTCCCCTTCTCCCACTATCTCCTTTCCACTCTTTCAAGACATGTTCTGTTGGTGTGTTTGTTTGTCCTATGTCTGTGTGCATTTGTTGTGTGCGCGTACACGTGTATATGTTTTGTGTGTACTCCCATTCACATTGTGTTAGCAGAGGCACAAGTTGTCAGAGCTGGGAAGTAGCACGGATGGTACTGTTGTGGGGATGATTGCAGTCCCTCGGTCATCTGTTCATGAGGAGAGAAAGAGAGCGGGACGGGCATGATGAGATGGAGAAGACATGATCACCACACAAACTACATCCTCGTTGATTTAACTGGCCAAATCCTCATGGGAAATATTATGAAACATTTGATATTATTGTATTGCTATTAAGATGATTAGTATTATGTATGAGTATGCGTTAGGGCTGTCCCCGACAACAACAATACACACACACATGTTTGAATAAACACACACAAACACACCGTATGTTTGAATAAAATCAACTATATGTAGGCTACTGAGCCTGTCTGATGCTTTAAGCACTAATATTAAAAATGATGACGCAAAATTACTAAAGAGGGAGCCAGAGATAAATATAGCCAATCCAGAATAAACAAACCTGTTCCAGATCCTCCCCTTTCGACCAAAAGCCTAAAGACCAAACAAATGACCAGTTGACCAAATGGGGTCAGCCTTAGTATGAGCATATCAGCAAACTGATTCACGCTATAGGAGAGTCAAACCAAGTTAAGCTGTTTTGCTTAGTCATTCACCATAGTTGCCGTATTCATGCTGGAAAGGACAATGTTGTAAAGCTGGAATCCAGGGGATAGAATGACAGTCAAAAATAAAGTAAAAATAAAGTATGTTAGAATGACACTGAGGGGGCAACGTTGTTACATCCAATGCCTGTTTGCCTGAGGCTGATGCCGCGTAGGTGCTTGTACACATGCATATACACAGTTGAAGTTGGACGTTTACGTACACTTGGGTTGGAGTTATTAAAACTTGTTTTTCAACCACTCAACAAATTTCTTGTTAACAAACTATAGTTTTGGCAAGTCGGTTAGGACTTCTACTTTGTGCGTGACACAAGTAATTTTTCCAACAATTGTTTACAGACAGATTATTTCACTTATAATCCACTGTATCACAATCCCAGTGGGTCAGAAGTTTACATACACTAAGTTGACTGTGCCTTTAAACAGCTTGGAAAAGTCCAGAAAATTACATTTCTTTAGAAGCTTCTGATAGGCTAATGAAACAAAAATAGAACTGTTTGGCCTTAATGACCATCGTTATGTTTGGAGGAAAAAGGGGGAGGCTTGCAAGCCAGAAGAACACCATCCCAACCGTGGAGCATGGGGATGGCAGCATCATGTTGTGGGGGTGCTTTGCAGCAGGAGGGACTGGTGCACTTCACAAAATAGATGGCATCATGAGGGAGGAAAATTATGTGGATATATTGAAGCAACATCTCAAGACATCAGTTAATGTTAATGTTTGGTCGCAAATGGGTCTTCCAAATGGACAATGACCCCAAGCATACTTCCAAAGTTGTGGCAAAATGGCACAAGGACAACAAAGTCAAGGTATTGGAGTGGCCATCACAAAGCCCTGACCTCAAACCTATATAGAACATTTGTGGGCAGAACTGAAAAAGCATGTGTGAGCAAGGAGGCCTACAAACCTGACTCAATTACACCAGCTCAGTCAGGAGGAATGGGCCAAAATTCACCCAACTTATTGTGGGAAGCTTGTGGAAGGCTATCTGAAACGTTTGACCCATGTTAAACAATGTAAAGGCAATGCTACACTCAATTAGTACTTGGTATGTAAACTTCTGGCCCACTGGGAATGTGATGAAAGAAATAAAAGCTGAAATAAATTATTCTCTCTACTATTATTCTGACATTTCACATTCTTAAAATAAAGTGGTGATCTTAACTGACCTAAGATAGGGAATATTTACTAGGATTCAATGTCAGGAATTTTGAAAAACTGTATTTGGCAAAGGTGTATGTAAACTTCCGACTTCAACTGTACACACACACATTCAAACGCGGACACACACGTAAATAGTGCCAAACCTGCATTGAAACGTATACAGTTGGTTTTGATATTTGTTGATGTTTTTTTTTGTTTTGCATTGTTGTTTTCCTTTGTTTTTCTCTTTTGTTCATTTTGTTGGTTGTTGCATTGGGGGACTGTGGGTTGGGGAATGGAGGGAGAGGTTTATTTATTTTTAGACTTTTTTTTAAGGCTGGGTTGGTGGGGGTTCTCGCATGGTTGAGGGGCAGCTGCCGGGGAACTGTGGGGGGTTGGTGGTGTTTGGCTGGTAGGTCGCTGGTTCAGGTCCCAGTTTTGACTTGGTGGGAGATCTGTTGACTTGCCCCTGTGCGGGGCGCTTGACCCTGATTGCTCCTGTGGTTCGCTCTGGACGGGAGATGGTCAGATGACTGAATATGTCAATTTTGAACGGCTTCACTGTAGGTCGATTGTATGTTTTTAATATTCAATTACAACAAACATCTTTTTAAAGATGGAATCCGCTGTAGTCGGAAATGGCACCACTGTCCGCCCCCACAGTCATTATTGTTTTTGTTTTGTTGACATAAGAGGTGAGGAGTGTTGCGCAGCGTGGTAATACACATTGCTGTACTTATTCTGCTGTTCTTTCACACGTGCAATGATGTCTGAGTGGTAAAAACAGTGTTTGTTGTTTGCAATAACTTCTATGTTGTAATATTGCAAACGGACGTGGCTGTTCCACCATTAAGAATTCCACCATTAAGGATTCCAGTTTTAAAAGATATATCCAAGCCATATGTATTGAGTTGGCCCTGTAGTGTATGAATTGCTTTGGGGTGAAGTTTCTAGCTACAGATTTAGAATTAGCTTCTCCTCCCCCTAACCTTAACCTTTAGTACGGAAAATGCAAAACTGACCCAAGATCAGCATCTTGGGGTTTCTTCACCCTACACTGTGTGAATCAGGCAGCAAGATAGACTGAGCTAGAACAAAGCTAAGAAGTGAAGCGTTGCCCATGTAATATGTTTCTCATTACTAATGCTCCAAGCCATCACAGCTGCACTCCAGGAACTGTCTGCCTGTGTATGTGTGTGTGTCTGTCTGCCTGTGTATGTGTGTGTGTCTGTCTGCCTGTGTATGTGTGTGTGTGTGTGTGTGTCTGTCTGCCTGTGTGTGTGTGTGTGTGGGCCTGCCTGCCTGTGTGTGTGTGTGTGCCTGTGTGTGTGCCTGCCTGTGTGTGTGCCTGCCTGTGTGTGCTTGTCTGCCTGCCTGTGTGTATGTGTGTGTCTGCCTGCCTGTGTATATATAGATGTGTGTGTGTCTGCATGCCTGTGTGTGTGTGTGTGTGTGTGTGTGTGCCTGTCTGCCTGTCTGCCTGTGTGCCTGTCTGCCTGTGTGTGTGTGTGCCTGTCTGTGTGTGTGTGCCTGCCTGCCTGTGTGTGTGCCTGCCTGTGTGTGCTTGTGTGCCTGCCTGTGTGTGTGCCTGCCTGTGTGTGCTTGTCTGCCTGCCTGTGTGTATGTGTGTGTCTGCCTGCCTGTGTATATATAGATGTGTGTGTGTGTGTGTGTGTGTGCCTGTCTGCCTGTCTGCCTGTGTGCCTGTCTGCCTGTGTGTGTGTGTGCCTGTCTGTGTGTGTGTGCCTGCCTGTGTGTGTGTGTGTGTGCCTGTCTGCCTGTGTGTGTCTGCCTGAGTGTGTGTGTGTGTGTGCCTGTCTGCCTGTCTGCCTGTGTGCCTGTCTGCCTGTGTGTGTGTGTGCCTGTCTGTGTGTGTGTGCCTGCCTGTGTGTGTGTGTGTGTGCCTGTCTGCCTGTGTGTGTCTGCCTGAGTGTGTGTGTGTGTGTGCCTGTCTGCCTGAGTGTGTGTGTGTGTGTGTGTGCCTGTCTGCCTGAGTGTGTCTGTGTGTGTGTGCCTGTCTGCCTGAGTGTGTGTGTGTGTGTGCCTGTCTGCCTGTGTGTGTGTGTGTGTGTGTGTGTGTGTGTGCCTGTCTGCCTGTGTGTGTGCCTGTCTGTGTGTGTGTCTGCCTGTGTGCCTGTCTGCCTGTGTGTGTGTGTGTGCCTGTCTGCCTGTGTGCCTGTCTGCCTGTGTGCCTGTCTGCCTGTGTGTGTGTGTGCCTGTCTGCCTGTGTGCCTGTCTGCCTGAGTGTGTGTGTGCCTGTCTGCCTGAGTGTGTGTGTGTGTGTGCCTGTCTGCCTGAGTGTGTGTGTGTGTGTGTGTGTGCCTGAGTGTGTGTGTGTGTGCCTGAGTGTGTCTGAGTGTGTGTGTGTGTGCCTGAGTGTGTCTTGTGTGTGTGTGCCTGAGTGTGTCTGTGTGCCTGTCTGCCTGAGTGTGTTTGTGTGCCTGTCTGCCTGAGTGTGTGTGTGTGCCTGTCTGCCTGAGTGTGTGTGTGCCTGTCTGCCTGAGTGTGTGTGTGCCTGTCTGCCTGAGTGTGTGTGTGCCTGTCTGCCTGAGTGTGTGTGTGTGTGTGCCTGTCTGCCTGAGTGTGTGTGTGTGTGCCTGTCTGCCTTGAGTGTGTGTGTTGCCGACGCATTTGGTTTTTAATGAGCTCAAATCAATGCTGCACAAGTATGCTACACATTCTCCCCATCTGTTGGCATGTCCGCCTGCCTGTTTTTTTTCTGAACCTAACAAAGCACAGCAGATAGAACACTGTTCCCTGTAGGCTAGAAAATAAGAGGGATCTGGTGGCTTGTACCACACACACTCCTTAAACGCAATGTGGTAGATTCTCACACCGTGAGAACTGCTGTGTACGTGTGTGTGCATGTGTTTCTGCTCATATTGGTGTGTGTGTGTGTGAACACTGTATGCTAGACGGTGCTTCTTCTCACACTAACTCTAGATTAACACCAACTGAAGTAAAGTAGCCTGTTAAAAAAAAAAGTGAAGTGGTTAGCATTCGAGCGACTCTTCTCTCTTTCTCACTCTTTCTCTCGCTCTTTCTCTCGCTCTTTCTCTCGCTCTTTCTCTCTTTCTCTCGCTCTTTCTCTCGCTCTTTCTCTCTTTCTCTCACTCTCGCTCTTTCTCTCACTCTCGCTCTCTCTCTCTCTCTCTCTGTCTCTGTCTCTGTCTCTCTCTCTGTCTCTGTCTCTCTCTCTCAAAATAACCATACATTGAATAATAACAATAAGTATACAGTAGAGGACATGTGCAGGTTGATTGGTCTGTCAGACACTGTCCCTCATCTTATGTCAGGCATCAATGTCGTGCACTGCCAACCCACAGCTCTCTGCGTCCTCCCCAAACAGGACAGGTAGCCTAATCTCATCAGAGAGGTCTTTGAAATCTTGAATAAGGGTTTCACATTTGGGGAAATGACACTAATTGTTTCATACTTTTTTACACTTTGTCAGGAAATGCAGCTTTAGCTTTGTCTGAGGTTCTGCTGTGGTGCAGTGGTTGCACAGCCTTTTCTTTTCAGGGAGCCAGGTTTTCCTGTGTCTACCGTTGTCAATGGCAAGGTTGTGCTCACCCAGCCTGTACTTTGTCAATGTTTTTCTAAGGTTTTGATCAGTAGCCATGGTCAAATAGTCAGCCATGGTGTACTGTCGATTTAGGGCCAGATAGCACTGCATTTTGCTTTGCGCTTGTGTTTCCCAATAAGCAATGTAGTTTTGTTTTTGATTGTGCTGTAATTTGTTTTATTCTGATTGATTGGATGTTCTGGTCCTGAGGCTTCAGTGTGTTAGTAGAACAGGTTTGTGAACTCAGGACCAGCTGGATGAGGGGACTCTTTTCCTTTGTCAGATCTTGGCATTGCAATGCTTGGTAATGATATGAGAGGGGGTTGTGTATTTTAGATGTTTCCAAAACTGAATGCTCTATTTAGATTTTTTTTATTATTCATGGATATTGGCCTAATTCTGCCCTGCATGCATTGTTTGTAGTTTTCCTCTGGACATGTAGGAGAATCTTACAGAACTCTGCATGCAGGGTTTCAATGGGGTGTTTGTTCCATTTGGTGAAATCTTGTTTTGGAAGTGGACCCCACCCCTCGCTGCCATAACGTGCAATTGGTTCAATTAGTTTTAGCCAAATTTTGAATTGGTATTTCAATTTGAATTAGTTTTTTAATGGCGTAGAATGACCTGCGTGCTTTCTCTCTGTTCATTCACTGCCTCATTAAGGTGTCTAGTTGAGCTTATTTTTTAAACTTAAGTAATTGTAGTGTTTGCAGTACTCTATATATTTTGTACCAATTGAGAACTTTGGTCTAATTCCCTGAGATTTGAATCTTCTCTGTAAAATCCTTACTTTAGTATTTTTGGGGTTTACTGCCAGGACCCAGGTCTGGCAGTACTGCTGTAGGTCAGGGCCCAGGTCTGGCAGCTCTATAGTAGGCCATGTGTTGTGGGTGACGGCAGGCATAGATCATCTGTGAAGAATAGGCATTTAACCTCTGAATTGTGGAGACTAACACAAGGGGCTGAGGATTTTTCTAGAATAGTGGCCAAGTCGATGTAAATATTGAAGAGTGTAGGGCTCAGATTGCAACCCTGGCGTAGTCCCCACCCCTGGTTAAATAATTATGTTGTTTACTTGCCAATTTTAATGCTGCATTGATTTAATTATGTCATATGTTTTACCCCCTACACCACTTTCAATATATTTGTAGTTCAGTCCTGTATGCCAAATAGAATCAAATGCTTTTTGGAAGTCGATAAAACAAGCGTACATTTTGGTATTATTTTGGTTGACGTGTTTATCTATCAGGGTGTGTAGGGTGTAAATATGATCAGTCGTGTGATGTTTTGGTATAAATCCAATTTGGCTTTTACTCATAATACTACAGAAGACTTTACCCAGGTTACTGTTCACACAAATGCCTCTGTAATTGTTAGGGTCAAATTTGTCTCCATCTTAAAGATTGGGGTTTTGAGTCCTTGATTAAAGATGTCAGGGAAATAACCTACACTCAGGATCAAATTAAACAGTTTTAATATAGCCAATTGAAAATTTGCCCTACTGCGTTTGAGCATCTCATTTAGGAAGCCATCAGGTCCGCATGCTTTTTTATATTTGAGGGCCTGAAGTTTCTTATAGAGCTCCTGGTCAGTAATTGGGGAGTCCAATGGATTTTGACTGTCCTTTATAGCTTTTTGTAATCCATTCAACTTCTCATGAATTTGGCGTTGTTCTGCGTTTGTGTCAATTTGAACGGTGTTGTAGAGTGTTTTAAAATGGGTTGTCCGTATGTCACCATTTTGTATTGCTAATTCCTCTTGTTTAGATTTTTTTTCTTCAATTTTGCCAGAAGTTGTTTGTTTATGGACTCCTCAATTAGTGTCAGCTGCTTGCTGTTGTACTGTGCTTTTTTGGTTCTGAGTGTACATTTATAAAGTCTCACAGTAATGAAAGTGTCCTTTTTTTCTCCCCCTTATAATTTTTAGAAGCTGCATCAAACCAGTTGTCATCTGTGGTCTTTTTTGTTTAGTTTTTTTTAATCAATTTCAGTTCTGCTTCTTTTACCATTTGTCTGAATATTTAATTATTTTTTTTAACTGCTAGATTGATGCCTTCTTTACTGTGAGTGAATGTGGTATCCAGGAAGTTATTTAAGAGGGTTTGGACATTTTGGTTACAGGTTTGCTTTCTGGTCTTCTTCTATGCTGTTTTTGGCCCATCTGTTTGAATGTCTGATGTTGTACTGATGTTGTGGGCTGTGAATGTGTGGTTGTTTCCACATCTGTTCTTTGTGTGTCAACGTAATTTGGCTGTGATCAGACAGAGGTGTTAGTGGCTTGACAGTGAATGAGCTGAGAGAGAAGGGGTCAATGTCTGTAATCATATAGTCTACTGTACTGTGGCCAAGAGGTGAGCAGTAGGTCAATCTCCCCAAAGAGTCCCCCCGTAACCTACCATTGACAAAGTACAGACCCAGCCTTCTACAGAGCTGCAACAGATCCCTTCCGTTGTTGTTGACGGTGCTGTTACTGTTGTTTCTATGGGGGAGATTAAGGCAGTCAAACACTATGGCCTGTAATAAAGCTGTCCCCTCGTGTGTTCGTTAGATCAGGTAGTGTTCCTGTGCGCACATTTGTGTCCCCACAGATGAGCACATTTCCCTGGGCCTGGAAATGGCACGTCTCTTCCTCAAGCGTGGGGAAGATCTCCTCTGAGTAATATGGGGATTCTGAGGGGGGGGATATATTGCGCAAAGGAACACATTTTTCTGTCAGTACAAGTTATTTTTTTCAGTTTTAACCAAATGTGATATTTACCAATTTTGAGGGGATCAATTGGATTTTGTAGTTCGGATTTGTACCAAATGATCAGTCCTCCAGAGTCTCTGCCACTATTGACAGAGCTGTGTTTCTGTGATGACACAATTACCTCTGTAACCTGTGGGACAGTGAGTAACAATGTCAGCCTTACACCATGTCTCCTGCAGAGTGATGGCGTCAACACCTTTAAGATTTTTGTTGAACTCCAGTGCTAAACTCTTCAGTCCAATGGTTGATGAGTTTGGGCCCTGAATGTTCCACGTGCACACATCTCCCACACTCTCTCACTCTCTCACACTCTCTCGCTCTCTTTCTCTTTCTTCCTTTCTTCCCTTGGGCCTGGCTCCAGTGCTTTCACCAAAGAAGTAGAATCTCTCTCTTTCCCACTTCCTCTTCCTCCTTTCCTGTCATCTTGCTGTTCTTATTCTCTCTCTTCCCTCTGTCTCTCCTCTGATCAAAGATTTCCTTGTGCATCAGATAATAGGCACAGAGAGTTGAGTGGGCCCAGCAATGAGATGCAGCTAGCGCTCTCCATTCTCCTCTCATCATTTAGTCTCATTAAGGAGAGGGCTGCCTGACATGCAGCTAGGCACATATGCATGCGCGCTCGCGTACACACACACACACACACACACACACACACACACACAAATATATGGTGCACATATTTGTGCACGTTCAGGTATACACACGCAGACGCATGCACATAGAGGGGCGTACACACAGAAGTGTGTAGCACAGCAAAGAGAAAGGAGGATACCTAGTTAGCTGTGTTCAACTCAAATGTGTCTTCCACACGAACACGCGCGCACACACGCATTGCTACGCACAGTGCTGGTGTGACAGGTTGGAGACGGTAATGAGGGCTCTGTTAACAAGCTTTAACGGTACGGGTAAGGGACTGTAAAGGACATTGGAAGCCCTCGTTAAACCGCTGTCTCACCCCCCCCCCCCCCCCCCATGTCACACTAATACACCCTACCTTCCAGACCATAACCATTAGTCATTCTATGGAGGCTAACATGCAACGCCTCTTGGTTGCTAGTCGGGTTAGCCCCCGTTTAGCATAGCACCGCGGTTCGTGACGGAAACGATGGCCACTCATTTCATAGCTCAGTACAGCAAGGGGTTAATTTAGCACATTGATGAGAAGGAGAAAGAGAGCGGGATAAATAATGGATGGGTTTGCTGGATATATAACATTTAAAAAAGAGGGTTAGAAGATTTTCAAAGCTGGACTGGGACATGTAGGCAGGGGCTATGGGGC
>NC_143038.1:30202500-30230000 GCF_057628025.1 Oncorhynchus mykiss
GTGTCTGGAATGTGTGTGTGTTTACAAATGTGCAAAACTGCAGCGACCACAGTCTTGCTCATTTAGTGTCTGTGTGTGTATTCTGCTTCCGTGGCTCTTGGTGTTGGTTGTATAGCGTTGCATGCGTCCCCCTAGGGTCCTGTATGGGAGCTGCAGTCAGCCTTGACTCTGCCATCGAAAGTGCTGATTACAATGACAAGCAATTTAGTCCCCACCTCAGGGACCACCCTGACGTGCACACAAACGTGCATATGCAAATACGGTAAATGCACACGCAATCCTCACAGACACTTTTGGCCAGATGTCCCATGGTAAACAGACGCTTGTGTCTGTGACACAACACGGAATTGGTGACAGACCACTGACTCGGTGTGACACACCACTTCATCGGGGTTGTATTAATTAGTGCACGCTGTAGAAAAAATGTTTTCAAACGGAAAAACAAAACACAAGCGTTCAGTCCATTTTCTCCTCACAAGCGTAGGCAAGCATGTATTCTCTACAGTATATGCTAGCGTTCAGTCCCCCCCCCCCCCCCACTTGCAGCATACTTGTCTCTTCACCTGTGGCCCAGTGATCAATGCTGGGGGTGGATGATGGTATTGCTGACAGCTGACCAGAGCTCTCCTGGGGGGCCTTGTAAATACCACCGTCTCCAGGGTGCTCATTAAAGCTGCAGCACTGCTCCATAGACATTTCTAAAAAATGTGTGTGTGTGTATATTTATATGTGTGTGTATTTATTTTATTTATATAAATAAATAAATATATGTATATCTATCTCTCGATCGATCTAGATATCGATATATGGACACACCTACTCATTCCAGGATTTTTCTTTATTTTTACTATTTTCTACAGTGTAGAATAATAGTGAAGACATCAAAATTATGAAATAACACATGGAATAATGTAGTAAATGAAAGTGTTCAACAAATCAAAACACATTTGAGATTCTTCAGAGTAGCCACCCTTTGCCTTGATGACAGCTTTGCACACTCTTGGCATTCTCTCAACCAGCTTCATGAGGTAGTCACCTGGAATGCATTTCAATTAACAGGCGTGCCTAAAAGTACATTTGTGGAATTTCTTTCCTTCTTAATTAATGCATTTGAGCCAATCAGTTGTGTTGTGACAAAGTAGGGGTGGTACACAGAGGATAGCCCTATTTGGTAAAAGACCAAGTCCATATTATGGCAAGAACAGCTCAAACAAGCAAAGAGATACGGCAGTCTATCATTACTTTTAAGACATGAAGGTCTGTCAATCCTGAAAATGTCAAGAACGTTGAAAGTGCAGTCGCAAAAAAAAGTGCTACTTTGAAACCGGCTCTCATGAGGACCGCCACAGAAGTGGAAGACCCAGAGTTACCTCTGCTGCAGAGGATACGTTCAATAGAGTTACCAGCCTCAGTCCAAATGAATCCTGCAGTCCAAATAAATGGTTCACAGAGCTCATGTAACAGACACATCTCAACATCAACTGTTCAGAGGAGACTGCGTGAATCAGGCCGCCATGGTCGATTTTGCTGCAAAGAAACCACTACCAATGGACACCAATGAGAAGAAGAGACTTGCTTGAGCCTAGAAACACGAGCAATGGACATTAGCCCGGTGGAAATGTGTCCTTTTGTCTGATGAGTCCAAATGTGAGATTTTTGGTTCTAACCCGCCGTGTGTTTGTGAAACGCAGAGTAGGTGAACGGATTATCTCTGCATGTGTGGTTCCCACCGTGAAGCACGGAGGAGGTGTGAGGTGCTTTTCTGGTGACATTGTCAGTGATTTATTTGGAAATCATGGCACACTTAACCAGCATGGCAACCACAGCATTCTGCAGCAATATGCCATCCCATCTGGTTTGTGCTTAGTGGGACTATAATTTGATTTTCAACAGGACAATGACCCAACACACCTTCAGGCTGTGTAAGGGCTATTTGACCAAGAAGGAGAGTGATGGAGTGCTGCATCAGATGACCTGGCCTCTGCAATTACCCCGACCTCAACCCAATTGAGATGGTTTGGGATGAGTTGGACCGCAGAGTGAAGGAAAAGCAACCATCAAGTGCTCTGCATATGTGGGAACTCCTTCAAGACTGTTGGAACAGCATTCTAGGTGAAGCTGGTTGAGAGAATGCCAAGAGTGCACAAGCTGTCATCAAGGCAAAGGGTGACTACTTTGAAGAATCTCAAATCTATTTTGATTTAACACTTTTTTTGGTTACTACATGATTCTGTATATGTTATTTCATAGTTTTGATGTCTTCACTCGTATTCTACAATGTAGAAAATAGTACAAATAAAGAGAAACCCTTGAATGCCTTTTATATGGTATTATTTCCTCCTTTTACATAGTATTTATAGATCATCCCTGCCCAGATATTGAGTTTTGCCTGCTATGTAGAATGGATGCTGGGCGGTACAGAGTGCTCCATTAGGTGCCCCTGGGAGCCAAAATGGCGGCATTTCAGAGTGGATTACAAGGGACTGGAATGGAATTAGGAGGACCGGTCAAAGCCTCTACTGTGACACAGAGGTAGAGGACTAAGGTTGGTTGAGGGGGATGGGAGGTGTGTGTGTGTGTGTGCACGTACAGTGGGGCAAAAAAAGTATTTAGTCAGACACCAATTTTGCAAGTTCTCCCACTTAAAAAGATGAGAGAGGCCTGTAATTTTCATCATAGGTACACTTCAACTATGACAGACAAAAATGAGGAAAAACAATCCAGAAAATCACATTGTAGGATTTTTAATGAATTTATTTGCAAATTATGGTGGAAAATAAGTATTTTTTACCTACAAACAAGCAAGATTTCTGGCTCTCACAGACCTGTAACTTCTTCTTTAAGAGACTCCTCTGTCCTCCACTCGTTACCTGTATTAACCTCTTGATATTCCCAAACCCGCATGCGGGAGCGTAATCATCGCCTGACAATAATTAGCATAACGCAACGGACATAAATATCCATAGAAAATATTCCTATTCATGAAAATCACAAATGAAATATATTGAGACACAGCTTAGCCTTTTGTTAATCACCCTCTCATCTCAGATTTTCAAAATATGCTTTACAGCCAACGCTAGACAAGCATTTGTGTAAGTTTATCATAGCCTAGCATAGCATTATGCCTTGCTAGCAGCAGGCAACCTTGTCAAGGAAATCAGAAAAGCAATCAAATTAAATTGTTTACCTTTGATGAACTTCGGATGTTTTCACTCATGAGACTCCCAGGTAGATAGCCAAAGTTCATTTTTTCCCAAAATATTATTTTTGTAGGCGAAACAGCTCCGTTTGTTCTTCACGTTTGGCTGAGAAATCGCCCGGAAATTGCGGTCACCACAACGGCGAAACATATTCCAAATTAGCTTCATAATATCGACAGAAACATGGCAAACGTTGTTTAGAATTCATCCTCAAGGTGTTTTTCTAATATCTATTCGATAATATATCCGTCGGGACAATTCGTTTTTCACGAGGACCGATTGGAGTAATGGCTACCTCTGTATTTTACGCGAGAATCTCTCTCGGAGCCACCATGTGACCACTTACGCAATGTGGCCGCCTACGGCTATTCTTCAACAGAAATGCGTAAAACTACGTCACAATGCTGTAGACAGCTTGGGGAATACGTAGAAAGCGTAAGCTCGTTGATGGTACATTCACAGCCATATAGGGAGTCATTGAAACGCAGCGCTTTCAACCTGGGGCACTTCCGGATTGGATTTTTCTCAGGCTTTCGCCTGCAACATCAGTTCTGTTATACTCGCAGACAATATCTTTACTGTTTTGGAAACGTTAGTGTTTTCTATCCAAAGCTGTCAATTATATGCATATTCTAGCATATTTTCCTGACAAAATATCCTGTTTAAAACAGGAACGTTTTTTTTTTCTCCAAAAATGAACCAAGAGGTTTGAACTTGTTATCAGTATACTACGCCGCCAGGGACTCAAATCCTGCAGTGCCAGACGTGTCCCCCTGCTTAAGCCAATACATGTCCAGGCCCGTCTGAAGTTTGCTAGAGAGCATTTGGATGATCCAGAAGAAGATTGGGAGAATGTCATATGGTCAGATGAAACCAAAATATAACTTTTTGGTAAAAACTCAACTCGTCGTGTTTGGAGGACAAAGAATGCTGAGTTGCATCCAAAGAACACCATACCTACTGTGAAGCATGGGGGTGGAAACATCATGCTTTGGGGCTGTTTTTCTGCAAAGGGACCAGGACGACTGATCCGTGTAAAGTAAAGAATGAATGGGGCCATGTATCGTGAGATTTTGAGTGAAAACAATCCTCCTTCCATCAGCAAGGGCATTGAAGATGAAATGTGGCTGGGTCTTTCAGCATGACAATGATCCCAAACACACCGCCCGGGCAACGAAGGAGTGGCTTCGAAAGAAGCATTTCAAGGTCCTGGAGTGGCCTAGCCAGTCTCCAGATCTCAACCCCATAGAAAATCTTTGGAGGGAGTTGAAAGTCTGTGTTGCCCAGCAACAGCCCCAAAACATCACTGCTCTAGAGGAGATCTGCATGGAGGAATGTGACAAAATACCAGCAACAGTGTGTGAAAACCTTGTGAAGACTTACAGAAAACGTTTGACCTTTCATTTGCCAACAAAGGGTATGTAACAAAGTATTGAGGTAAACTTTTGTTATTGACCAAATACTTATTTTCCACCATAATTTGCAAATAAATTAATTAAAAAATCCTACAATGTGATTTTCTGGATTTTTTTCCCTCATTTTGTCATAGTTTATCATAGTTGAAGTGTACCTATGATGAAAATTACAGGCCTCATCTTTTTAAGGGGGAGAACTTGCACAATTGGTGGCTGACAATACTTTTTTGCCCCACTGTACGTGTGTGTGCGCATGTACGTGTGTGTGCGCATGTACGTGTGTGTGCGCACGTACGTGTGTGTGTGTGTGTGTGTGTGTGTGTGTGTGTGTGTGCGCACGTGTGTGTGCGTACGTACGTTTGTGTGTCAATGTAGAAATCATCTGTCAGTGTAGAACCCTTGGCCCCAGATGGACACCTGATCACTTCCTCTGACACAACGCTGGTATCCCAGCCCAGCCATACCTCCCTGAGGCCCCAGGGTCATACCATATCTACAGGGCTGTAACACACCCTCTGGAACCCCACTGACTTTTAATATCCTGTGACCTAACTCCAACTTCCTGTGGGATAATGTTGACAATCCCTCCCGGGTCCTATTTATTAGGGTACATCTTTGCGAAACATTTTGAAACGTTGTGCTGCAGGGGGAAAGTGTTTCTGATTTACATAATTTCAGTTAGTTTCTTCAGTTTGTCCCGTTTGATCCGTTTTGTGAATATGATCCAGGGTGGTGATGAAACTGAAAGAAAGAGACAAGGGGAGGATGCCACAGTACACTATTGAGACACAGCCCAGGCGATTAGCTTATCTATGTAACCCTATGAGGGGTGGATACCATTGTAGGCTAAGGAGACGCAGCCCAGGTGACTATATTTATCTATTTAACCCTATGAGGGGTGGATGCCAGTGTAGGCTAAGGAGACGCAGCCCACATGACTATTTATCTATGTAATCTATGTTAGGAAACTCCTCTAGATTGAGGTCCTCTTAGGGGATCCAGTTCAAAGCCCACCCTTAACCATTAAGGAGTTTTCGTTTGGGCCCTAGATGAAACGAGCTGCTCTCTGATCGTTAGTGACCTCCCAAGCTGCGCTTAGATCAGAGGGTTCTCTGTTTTCACCTCATCAAGACCAAGATTACGTCCCAAATGGCACCCTATTCCCTTTATAGTGAACCACTTTTGACCAGAGCCCTATGCTGCCATTTGGGAAATAGACCAGTGAAAAATAGATCTGGAATTAGCCATTTAATTATTGTTTATCGACGGTTCCCCCTTTCACTATCCTAACCTGTTGTCGGAGACACAATATTTTTTGGACGGCAAAGGCAGAATCCGAACTTGGCGATAAAGGCAGACATTCTCAAGTTAAGATTAGTTCCGTGAGTTTACTACAACCCCAGAAAATGTATAATGATACTTATTGGCAAGGAGAGAGGAGGAAGTGAAGAGAACATGGAGGAGAGGAGCAACAACGCGCTCTTAATCATACTGATTGCTTGGTGCTTTGGCTCACCTGTTGCGTCATCCCGCTAATGCATTTGCCTCGAGTCAAGGAAGGCAATTGGGGAGGTGGTGTAAGGATCCTTGGTTTCAGCTTCAAGTGTAGACTTGAATGATTTAATTCAATATATCAATACAACTATATTGCGTAATTGCCCGTCTACTTCTCACGGTCTCAGAGGTAAAATCCTGTTCCCTCTAAAGTGCTTCTTTCCCTTAGCCTGTTTCTGTCCTGCAACCAACAGGTGTAGTTTTACCTATGGAGCGTGTGGAGAGATGCTTGTACTGCTTAATTCTACTGCTAAGAGCGCTTCCTCTCCTTCTCTCTCCTCTCTCTCTCTCTCTCTCTCTCTCTCTCTCTCTCTCTCTCTCTCTCTCTCGCCCTCTCGCCCTCTCGCCCTCTTTCTATGTTTCTCTCTCTCTCTCGCCCTCTCTCCGCCTCGGTTTCTCGCTCTGCCTCTTTGTTTCTCTCCCCCCCCCTCTCTGTTTATTTACCAGTGGGACTGGGCTGGCTTTGCCTGGGGCTGTGGTGGTGACTGCGGGTGTGTGGATGTGTTCATATAGCAGCGTCGGTCTGTGTAATGACTGACTGTGCTCACGTCCTTTTTTTCCGTACACGCACAGGCATTGTGACAACCCACCATACCACAATAGGTTCCCGTTTGGCCTCTATGCTGGAGGTTTACAACGGAGGCCCTTTGGCCCACATTGTATGTACGTCGTTCCCTTCTTTCTGAAGTTAAGATGTTCTTACAACTCTAAGACCGCTCCTCCTTTTTTTCTTTTCTTCCCTTCTTACTGCCTCTCGTCTCCATCCCACCCCTCTCCTCTGAGAGAAACGGAGAGCGCTCGGAGCCATGCAAATTGGGTAAAACATTCCGGAAAGTGGTTTCTCCCACAGGGGGGAAAAAAACACACACAAAAAACGATGTGGGGCTGCTTCCCAAATTGCACCCTGTTCCCTTTCTAGTGCACTACTTTTGTTCATGGCCCATAGGGTTTTCCCATAGCGCTCTTGTCAAAGGTAGTGCATTGTAAAGGGAATAGGGTGCCATTTGGAATTTAGACTCTCTCTCAGAGCTGCTTAGAAGTCTCTGCATCAAGTTTTGGGAGTAACGGTAGCGAATACACACGGAGTATACAAAACATTCCATGACAGACTGACCAGGTGAATCCAGGTGCAAGCTTTGATCCCTTATTGATGTCACTTGTTAAATCCACTTCAATCAGTGTAGATGAAGGGGAGGAGACGGGTTAAAGAAGGATTTTTAAGCCCTGAGACAACTGAGACGTGGATTGTGTATGTGTGCCATTCAGAGGGCGAATGAGGGAGACCTTTTGAACGGGGTATGGTGGTAGGTGCCGGGCGCACCGGTTTGTGTCAAGAACTGCAACGCTGCCGGGCATTTCACGCTTCAAGTTTCAAGAATGGTCCACCACCCAAAGGACATCCAGCCAATTTGACACGACTGTGTAAAGTCATTCGAGTCATTATGGTCCAGCATCCCTACGACACCTTGTGCAGTCCATACCCTGACGAATTGAGGCTGTTCTGAGAGAAACGAGGTGTAACTCAATATTAGGAAGGTGTTCCTAATGTTTCCTCTTGATGTTCTTTAGACTTTCAATGTGTCTCAAATGGCACCCTATTCCCTACATACTGAAGTGCACTACTTTTGACCTGGGCCTGTAGGGTTTTACCGTAGTGCACAACTTTTGAGCAGAGCCCTATGTAGGGAATAGGTTTGCCATTTGGATCTCCGTGTTAATGTGCCTGGGGAAGTTGGAGTTTAGGCTTGGGGCTATTGTTGCCGTTGATCTTACTTTGTTTTTCCCATGGGGGATTCTGTGAGAATTTGAGTGGTTTTCCCACTAAGGGGCTGCAAACATTCCCATTTAGACAATGTGAGTTTATTGGTTGATCTTAAACGACTAGACAGGTCTAAGCGACAGCTTTACTTATCCCATCCATATGGCTTTGTGGGGGGGGGGGGGAGTGAACAAGCACACACACACACACACCACACGGACACACACACACCACACGGGGACATACACCACACGGACACACACCACATCACTTGGTCCCTTTTCTGTCTCAGTGAGCGCGTGTCACAGCCGTTAGCTGCCAGACAGACAAACCATGTGGGTCCCCCTTTATGGTCTCCCCATAATTGACTGTCTCTTTGTGTGGGTGTGGTTTTGGTCTGTGTATGGGATTTGGTTTTGAAGCGCAGGCTGATGTGTGTGCTGTATTTCAGGAAGGGACCAGGCCTTGGATGACCAGGCCAGGTCATATTCAGGACGGTATGTCCTTATTTTTATGGTGCATGTTCAGTTTTGGAGAATATGACTTGGTTGCAAGCGTGTGTGTGTGGGTGGGTCCGTGTGCATTTGCAACGAAGGAACACTCTCTAAAGTTAGCATCTCCCGTCGGACAGATGTTCTTATTTTGATGCTGCAGTATGTAACTTTTTTGGGCGACCCCCCCCCCCCCCTAAGCCAAATTCACATAGAAATGTGAGTTATAGGTCTGTCATTCCCATTGACATCTTCAATGTGCATTATTTCTGTGCTTCCCGTTCTTAAGTTTTTGTGTCTTTTACTTTCGGTTTTGTACACCAGCTTCAAACAGCTGAAAATACAATATTTTTGGTTATGGAAAATATATCTCACAGCGGTTTAGATGGTACAATGATTCTCTACTACACTTGCTTGTTTTGACACACAAACTGAAACTAGGCAAGCTATTAGAATTTTAGCAAACAGGAAATGGCAGATTGTTTCTGCATATTGCACCTTTAACCAGTTTCCCATGATTAGCAACTGGATAAAAAAATAACAACCTTCACATTGTAATATTTCGCCGACCACTTTTCCACACAGCAGCTTGATAAACAACGTTACAGAACATCAGTCGCAGCAATATTTTCTCAGCTTTTCTTAGGCTTTCTTTCTTTCTCCTTCTCCCAGGAGAGGAACTACAAAGTCGCTGCTTTAGAACCCTTTCAACCCAGACCATCTGTAATTCCCTCTTTATTCCAAAGTAATAAGTATCATTTAGCTTTAATCGTGTGTTAATCTGGCGCTGTGAATGCTGATGCCTGTAGTTAATCATGGTGTGTGTGTGTGTGTTGGTTCCTCAGGGACCCGCAGGGACTGTTTTAGCCTCATGGTGGAGGGAGATGGAGAGGAGGGAGGGTAATCAGCTCATATGGATATATGGTTACTTTGTGAGGATTGTACTAGTGTTTGTTTTCTTCAAAGTGTTTTCAAAGGAGTTTGTGTGTGTGTGTGGTCGTGGTGGGTTTATGTGTGGTCGTGGTGGGTTTGTGTGTGGTCGTGTGGGGTGTGGGCGGGGGTGGGTGCATGAGTGCGAGTCTGCGTACATGTGTTTACCTACTGTATGTTGGACTGCAAATACTTGTCTGTCTGCGTGCACGTACGCTTGTGTACGACAACTAAGAAACGGCGCGCAAAAGCCGACTTAGTCGTTCAGCGAGTGACCCGCTTCAACGTCAGCGTGATGCAGTCGAGGTGTCGTCGTGCCATTTTGAATAGTATGTACAGCTTTTTGAATGGAATTGATTCGATCAAGAACACAATTGACAAGGCAAGTTGACGGTGTCTCTGTGGAAGCACTAAGCCGTGTGCGTGTACTTCATTCTTGTGTGTGTGTGTGTGTGTGTAGCTACAGCTGCTGCAGCTTAATCAATGTCTGTAATTCTCTCTCTCTCACCAGTTTGGCTTTGTGGCTCTATTGACACCAGGCAGCATCAATCAATCCCAAGGGGCGGGATTGATTCCGATTGTGAACTTGCCCTGCTTGTCATTGTTACCATGCATCTTAAAGGGGCAGTGGCCTGCTGTGGGTCATGAGAATTGAAAGAGATGGAGAGGGACGACGAGCGCCCGTCATGTCGCGTAGCACCACGCCAGTGTCTAACGCCTCTCTCGGAGAATAATCCATTGTTTTCCCTGTGCTGCCGCTGGCAGGGTCTCGTTTAGGCTCTCTTCCGGTTTCTTTTCCTTCTTCCCTTTCTCCGTTTTTTTCCCCCTCTCTCTCTTCTTCGCTTTCTGTCTCCCACGCACTCGAACGTTACTGTCCTTGTCTGTCGTCTGTAGAGATGTGTCTTCGGGATATAACTTGGGCCTGGGGAACCGGCAGCAGTCAGTTCTTTCCACCAATCACAGGCCACATTGAGTTGAGCGATTAGCATCCAAACGAGAGAATCCCACAATGCATCCTACCCGATACGAAGAGCACCGTTTCACTGACACCAACATGTGAAACCAACCCTTTCACCAACCCTTTCAGCATGTTTGCGCGTCAAGATCATTTGAGATGGCATAAAAGTTGTGTTTTTAATAGTGTGTGTCAGTCACACATCCTCTAAATTTCCCCATGTAACACACACACACACACACACACACACACACACACACACACACACACACACACACACACACACACACTCCTAAAACCTCCACACATACTCCTAAAACCTCCACACACACTCCTAAAACCTCCACACACACTCCTAAAACCTCCACACACACTCCTAAAACCTCCACACACACTCCTAAAACCTCCACACACACTCCTAAAACCTCCACACACACTCCTAAAACCTCCACACACACTCCTAAAACATCCACACACACTCCTAAAACATCCACACATCATTTAGGTAAGTGATAGGGTCCATGGGGATCCCATGGGGCTTGGCCATCGATGGCTTTCCCAGGTTCATCTGACGCTAAACGGATGTTTTTCCCAGTAGAGCCTTCAGGAGAACATTGGATTCATTATCCTCTTTCACCATTTCTAGGATTTGTTTTTATTGGGGGAGTTCTCTCTCTCTCTTTTCTCCCCCTTATTGTTTTGATCAGTAACCATAATCAAATAGTTTGCCGTGGTGTACTGTAAATCTAGGACCAGATAGCACTGCATTTTGCTTTGTGTTTCCTAATAGGTGATGTAGTAGTCTCTCTCCCGCATAGCTTTTCCTCTCTTTAACATTCACAAAACAGCGCGGATGCCTTTTTCGACTTTTCCCTGACACTCGATCGCTTCAGATGGATTTCTCCTACCTTCCTCTGGGCAGACTTGTGTTCTTCCCTCTTTCTTTCTCCCTTCCCCTCTCTACTACCATTCAACTTGTGAGCGGCAGCCAATTCTCATGTCAGCTTCGAGAGGTTTTTTCTGGGTGGCTCGCTTGACTGCCTCCCTGGTACGTGCCCCTGTCCCACTTTCTCTTTCTTTGCCGCCCTCTCTCTATCCCTTACCTCTCACTCTCCCTCCACCCCATCTCTCGCTCTCCTCCTTCTCACTCTCCCTGCACCCCTCCCCGCTCTTCCCCATCCCTCGTTCCCTCCCCTGTCCATGTCCTTTGGCACAACCCTGAGCCATGTTAACTTTATTTGGTGAGCAACAGCCAAGGTTCTGTTAGGAGAGGGAGTGGGAGACAGGGAGTGGGAGGGAGGGAGAGGGGGTTAGATGCAGAGAGAGAACAGAACATTGTGTGGAGTAGTTGAGAAATATGAAGAGATGAGTTGGGGAGGGACTGAGAAGGGAAGTCACTCCTCTTGTCATAGAAATGGCTGTGGCCATGGTGGTGTGTTACTTGCCAGAGGCAGGATAGGATTACGGGCACTAGGCCTGGGCCCAAGCCAGGGACTTTCCTCCAGCTGCTCTGCCAGGCAAGGGCTGCCAAAACTCAGAAGAGCGGGTGGAGGGCTCACCTGGGGAGGCTTGGATTGTTGGGTGGGCGTCTGGCTGAAGAGCATGCTGTGGCCTTTTTCCACGCTTGGATAACATATGTGAATGGTCATTTGGAAAATAGTCATTTCCAGGAATTTACAAGACTGATTGTGTGTTCTATGCGTGTGTGTGTGTACCAATGCAAAAGACACATCTTTCTCATCCCTCTACAGCAGTGGTCGTGAGTCTTTTCTCAGTCAAGATCACTTTCTGAGTCAAAATAACGTAAGCTTATGCAACATTAACCTATTTTAAAAACAGTCCTGTAGCAATGATGTTTGTGCGGCAGGCTAAATGCTTGAGTTGCCCTGCCTATGTTGTTCTTCTCAGACCATTTTTGAAATTCTATTAAAGCATTTGAGGTATATGATCACGCCCGTAATAGATCATTTGATGAGGCACAGCTGAGTGGACATTATACTTATTAAAAAATATATTTTTACTGGACTGATGTCCTGCATCTGATGGTCAGTCTGAGGGAGGGAGCAGTAGGGAGGCTGCCTCTCACCCCGTCCCTCTGCTCTCCTTCCCTCCGCTGAGAAAAGGGGACACCGTCTTTCAGCCGATGGTCGAAACTCAAGTCGCACCGCATTATTCATGTTATGCACCAATTCATGTTATTCCCATGAGCAGAGAAAGTGGAAATATTCCTCGATCTTGACAAAGACACCGCTAATAATAACAGCGCAAGCTTATCACATTGTTACGCATTTATTGCAGTTGCAGTGCTGGTTGTAGTGGGAGTGGAAGTAGGGAGAACGTGCATTTTATGGCTTATAAAACCATTGTTGTGTTGACAGTGCCGAGTAACAACTTAAGCGTGAACTTACTCATTAAAACAGCAGCTCTTTGCTGTATTCATTGAGTCTCGCTCTAGTCGTGGTTTTTAAAAGCTTTTGAAATCTCAGTATCAACTTTGCAGTGTGCTTTGCTTCTTTTTACAGCCTATGACTTGAGGAAACTCCGACACGGCGATCTGTGCTATCTGATTGGTTAGCGGTAGGCCTATAAGGCACACTTGATTTGATCCCCGAGCCTGCCGGGTAGGCGGAGTTTTCCCTTCAGATGCATTCAAATGGGAACACTTTGCCTTCTCGTCGCTAGGAATGCCGAATCAAGCGCACCGACCGCCAACAGCGCAAAACGAATACAAAAAACGGGAACGCAAGGCTTTTTAAAAAACTTCTTTTTTTTACAGAAATGTTTGGTGACCGATTTATTGAGAACCCAGAACCCATAGGGTCGAGGGCTCATTCATTATTTTGAATTCCCCATCTCGCTCGCTCTCCTCCTCACGCTCTCCTCCTCACGCTCTCCTCCTCACGCTCTCCTACTCTCGCTCTCCTCCTCTCGCTCGCCTCCTCTTGCTCTCGCTCTGCTCTTTTCTCCTCTCCTCTCACACACATCATACCTGCCAATCCATAGAAAGGAGCACTAATAGGAACCCTGTCTTTTCCCTCTCACACCCTTTTTATGTTCCACTTGTAATTAGTGTGTGTGTGTATATACATGTATATTTATATGTGTGTGCATATATTTGTGTGTGTGTGTGTGTGTGTATATACAGTGGGTCAAAAAAGTATTTAGTCAGCCACCAATTGTGCAAGTTCTCCCACTTAAAAAAGATGAGAGAGGCCTGTAATTTTCATCATAGGTACACTTAAACTAGGACAGACAAAATGAGAAAAAAAATCCAGAAAATCACATTGTAGGATTTTTTATGAATTTATTTGCAAATTATGGTGGAAAATAAGTATTTGGTCACCTACAAACAAGCAAGATTTCTGGCTCTCACAGAACTGTAACTTCTTTAAGAGGCTCCTCTGTCCTCCACTCATTACCTGTATTAATGGCACCTGTTTGAACTTGTTATCAGTATAAAAGACACCTGTCCACAACCTCAGTCAGTCACACTCCAAACTCCGCTATGGCCAAGACCAAAGAGCTGTCAAAGGACACCAGAAACAAAATTGTAGACCTGTACCAGGCTGGGAAGACTGGATCTGCAATAGGTAAGCAGCTTGGTTTGAAGAAATCAACTGTGGGAGCAATTATTAGGAAATGGAAGACATACAAGACCACTGATATTCTCCCTCGATCTGGGGCCCCACGCAAGATTTCACCCCGTGGGGTCAAAATGATCACAAGAACGGTGAGCAAAAATCCCAGAACCACACGGGGGGACCTAGTGAATGACCTGCAGAGAGCTGGGACCAAAGTAACAAAGCCTACCATCAGTAACACACTACGCCGCCAGGGACTCAAATCCTGCAGTGCCAGACGTGTCCCCCTGCTTAAGCCAGTACATGTCCAGGCCCGTCTGAAGTTTGCTAGAGAGCATTTGGATGATCCAGAAGAAGACTGGGAGAATGTCATATGGTCAGATGAAACCAAAATATAACTTTTTGGTAAAAACTCAACTCGTCGTGTTTGGAGGACAAAGAATGCTGAGTTGCATCCAAAGAACACCATACCTACTGTGAAGCATGGGGGTGGAAACATCATGCTTTGGGGCTGTTTTTCTGCAAAGGGACCAGGACAACTAATCCGTGTAAAGGAAAGAATGAATGGGGCCATGTATCGTGAGATTTTGAGTGAAAACAATCCTTCCATCAGCAAGGGCATTGAAGATGAAATGTGGCTGGGTCTTTCAGCTTGAAAATTATCCCAAACACACCGCCCGGGCAACGAAGGAGTGGCTTCGTAAGAAGCATTTCAAGGTCCTGGAGTGGCCTAGCCAGTCTCCAGATCTCAACCCCATAGAAAATCTTTGGAGGGAGTTGAAAGTCTGTGTTGCCCAGCAACAGCCCCAAAACATCACTGCTCTAGAGGAGATCTGCATGGAGGAATGGGCCAAAATACCAGCAACAGTGTGTGAAAACCTTGTGAAGACTTACAGAAAACGTTTGACCTCTGTCATTGCCAACAAAGGGTATATAACAAAGTATTGAGGTAAACTTTTGTTATTGACCAAATACTTATTTTCCACCATAATTGGCAAATAAATTCATAAAAAATCCTACAATGTGATTTTCTGGATTTATTTCTTCTTCTCATTTTGTCTGTCAACGTTGAAGTGTACCTATGATGAAAATTACAGGCCTCTCTCATCTTTTTAAGCTGGAGAACTTGCACAATTGGTGGCTGACTAAATACTTTTTTGCCCCACGGTATATGTACAGTATATATATATATGTATGTATGTGTGTGTGTGTCTGTCTGTGTCTCTCTGTCTGTGTCTCTCTGTCTACACACACACACAAGACTTGCTATGCACACTATTTACTAACACGCACATAAATCATGTGCACACGTCATGTCAGTAATGTGTCTCCATGGGTTTCTGTGACCCATCCCAGGGTTAAATTCCATCCCATTCCAGCCGGAACCTTCTGGAATACTCCATCGCCCCATCTGGCCCAGCTTAATACTGCCTACAACTTTCTCTGCTGAGTCGGCAGTTCACTCGCACGCACACACACTTTCGATGCACGCACACATGATGACCATAACACACACACGATGCATACACACACATACATCATGCACGCACGCACGCACGCAAACGCTCACACACACACACCAAGTGATTTATTGAGCACACACACATTGTGGGAAGAATGTTGTGCACACACACACCACCTCCATCCTGCTCCATCTTGCTGCCTCTCCTTCACCCCCTTGGCCTTTCTCTCTAAATGTGTCTGGATTGTAACCTTCGGTAGGATACAGTCTTCATGATCATTCCATTTCACCAGAGCTGTGAGCTAGCAGGTATGTAGAGAGTGAGAGAGAAATTAATATAGAGAGGAATCAGTCCCTAGGGCAGGCAGAAGAATGGGCTGGGCAGCTTGGCTTAGATACTGTAGAGCGCTGATCAGGTTCCAACTGTGTGCCAAATGAAATGGATGCCTGCTTCTTAAGTGATTGATTAGGAGTGTGTGTGTGTGTGTGTGTGTGTGTGTGTGAGAGAGATGGATAGCGTAAGCTCAGTCATTTATACAGTAGATTGGTTGTTGGATGGAGGTGAATGGGTTGAGTTGGTTCAACACACACATACCCATACACAGCATGAACCAAACCACTGGCAGAACACGTACTACTACAACTTTTTGTATGCCTAGCAACGGAAAACGTTATTTCTAAAGGTCCCCGTAAGACGTTGACATTGTTGTGGTGGCTTCTGTGTGTTTTGGGTCTATGTTAGGAAACCCACACGGTCTAGTTTTGCTCTCTCGTAGCGACAGAACATGGCACGCAGTTATTCGTCTCTCTCTGTCTCTCTCTGTCTCTCTCTCTCTCTGTCTCTGTTTCTGTCTCTCTCTCTCTCTCTCTCTGTCTCTCTCTCTCTCTCTCTGTCTCTCTCTCTCTCTCTGTCTCTGTTTCTGTCTCTCTCTCTGTCTCTCTCTCTGTCTCTCTCTCTCTGTCTCTCTCTCTCTCTCTCTCTCTGTCTCTCTCTCTCTCTCTCTCTCTCTCTGTCTCTCTCTGTCTCTGTCTCTGTTTTTTTTTCTCTCTCTCTCTCTCTCTCTCTCTCTCTCTCTCTCTCTGTTTCTCTCTCTCTCTCTCTCTCTGTTTCTGTCTCTCTCCCTCTCTGGTATAGCTGATCTCGTTATTTTTCATCTCCTCACTCTGTCTCGCTCACTCTGTTTTTCACAGCCATGATTTTCCGACTGCCCCAGGATTATCCCCACTTCCCCCCGTGTTTCTGGAAGACTGAGGGAGGGGAAGATTTATTGGAGAAGTCTTGGAGGAGAGGGAGTGGGAGGGAAGAGGGAGAGTGGCACATGTAGTGGATGGGGAGGGTGAAGGAGGGCGGAAACAAAGGAGAGAGCGAGAGAAGGCAAGAAAGATGCGTAGGGGAGGGAAGAAAAGACTGAGCAGGGGGAGAGTGAGAGGTGGCGAGAGTTGGTTTGGCACGGTGCGTGCCGAGGTGTGGTTTTGGCTTGGCTCAGCCCACTTGGCTTGGTATGCTTCAGTAACAGAGGGGGAGACAGTTGTAAACAATGCTGGATTTATCTCCCATTCCTTTTTTCCCCGTCTTGGTCCTCTTTGCTTTTCTTCCTCCATGTGATTTCCATAGGAATCCCTTCCAATTCTGGGAGAAGTGGAGCCTGTGGGAATCGTTCATTTCATTCCATATGTGTTGGTGTGTAGTGGATGGAAAGTAGTCAAGTGTGCGCTAGATTTGATGTGGATTGTCAAGTCTTGTTTTCCCTCTCACACATGCAATCGCACAATCACAAACACAGCGAGCAGTGCCAAACCTCTCTTTCCTGTGTGTGTGTCTTCTCTCTATCGGTGCAAATGTAAACAGCGGTGTTTGTGTCGTCTCCCCTCGTTGCTTCTGCTGCTCTGCCTAATCTGCATTGTTATAGTTTCTCTTCCTGACTGATAAGGCCACATAGCCTAGCTAGCCTTTAGCCTGGCACCCAGACCATCTAGCAATAGTACCCGCTGGTTCCCCATGGTAGCAGTTGCTAGCATAGCACCCAATGGTTCTCTATAATAGCTTAGCTAGCTGCTAGCATAGCATCCACTAATTCTCTATGGCCTGCTGCTAGCTTAGCATCTACTGGTTTTCCATGCTAGCCGTCCTTACAGTACATGTGCATGTTCTGTCATTTAAGGAAAATATTGAATGTGCACCAATCTAGAGACAATGTATTCTGTATGTGTGCTGGACTTCCTTTTGGCTGCGCTTAAAAATGTGATGCTTTGTAAAGCATCTCTTTAAAATCCCATCTCTCCCCGCCTCCCCCGCCATGTGTGTGCATCTTGTAGATGATTGAGTTAGCGTGATTTAGTGATGATTTTTTTTGGGGGGGGATGAAATATCGCGCGGGCGCCGCGCCAAGCGACTCACTCTTGTCGGTGTCGACGGGGGCATTTAATTTCCGAGCAAAGGATGCAGAGGAGGGGGAAGGAGAGATGGACTGGGAATGTAGAGGTGGTTACGGGGAAACATGCAGATGTAAAAAAAAAAACAGAACGTTGATGGATAGTTTTCTTTTGCCGCTGAAACGATTGTGGGGGGGTGTATGTCCAATTAGAACGTGGTCTGATGTGTGGATGTGGCCTTCAAGATCCAGGCTCTAGCTATGTTACTGTGCCTTTGCAACTACCACTGGGCTGCTATTGGATGTGAAAGGCCATGGCCATATACATGATAGAATGTGTATGTGTGTGTGTGAACACATTTGTGTGGGTGATACACATCACGTGTTGTGCGCAGTCCACCTCTTCACACGGGTGTTGGGTGTAGATAAGTGAGGACATTTATGCGAGTCCCCCTATAAACCCTACACTATACATCTCTGTGTGTGTGTGTGTGTGTTTCTCTCTCTTTCTCTCTCTCTCTGTCTGTCTGTGATGGCTCAACAACTTCATCAGTCAGCTCAGTGTAACACAGACAGACTAGCAGCATCGTGTAGAACGGGCAGATCGAGTACACACTGGTATCATTTTCACGATTTCGCTAATAAAAAATCTGCACCTTTCATTCAGTAGTTTTTACCCATTCTGGTGACAAATTGTGTTGCATATTATTTTCCTAAAAATGAAACTGTTGTTGCTTCCTGTTTTTTTGATAGCAGAATGTCAACACTGGTTTTAAATGTCCAATCTATATGCTGAAATAAGTAATGATATCAAAGGTCCAGTAGCTTATGCTTCACATATGAACACGTGTGGTGAAGTGTAATAATGTTGTTTTTTTTGCATATCCCACTCCCCCTGAGACACCCTCGGCGAGTGGGGTCACAGCATGGGACCAGCATTATTAAAAAATCGAATCACATTTTATTTGTCACTTGCGCCGAATACAGTGAAATGCGGACTTACAAGCCCTTAACCAACAATGCAGTTTTAAGGAAAAGTGTTCAAGTATTTACTGAAATAAACAATGAATAAATCAAAATGAAAAATAACAAATAATAAAGAGCAACAATAAAATAACAGTAGCACTGCTATATACAGGGGGTACCGGTACAGAGTCTATGTGCGGGCGCAGAATCCGGAGTCACTTCTTCACTGTTGACTGTTGAGACTGGTGTTTTGCGGGTACTATTTAATGAAGCTGCCAGTTGAGGACTTGTGAGGCGTCTGTTTTCTCAAACTAGACACTCTAATGTACTTGTCCTCTTGCTCAGTTGTGCACCAGGGCCACCCACTCCTCTTTCTATTCTGGTTAGAGCCAGTTTGCGCTGTCATGTGAAGGGAGTAGTACCCAGCGTTGTATGAGATCTTCAGTTTCTTGGCAATTTCTCACATGGAATAGCCTTCATTTCTCAGAACAAGAAAAGATGGACGAGTTTCAGAAGAAAGTACTTTTTGTTTCTGGCCATTTTGAGCCTGTAATCGAACCCACAAATACTGACGCTCAACTCGTCTAAAGAAGGTGTGTTTTATTGCATCTTTAATCAGCACAACGGTTTTCAGCTGTGCTAACATAATTGCGAAAGGGTTTTTCTAATGATCAATTAGCCTTTTAAAATTATAAACTTGGATTAGCTAACACAACTTGCCATTGGAACACAGCAGTGATGGTTGCCGATAATGGGCCTCTGTACGCCTATGTAGATATTCCACAGCAACTTCCCAGCTACAATAGTCATTTACAACATTAACAATGTCTACACTGTATTTCTGATCAATTTGATGTTATTTTAATGGACAAAAAATGTACTTTTTTTGAACGGTAGTGTAAATATTACCTCAATTACCTCGACTAACCGGTGCCCTTGCACATTGACTCTGTACCGGTACACACGGTATATAGTCCCACTATTGTTATTTACTGCTGCTCTTTAATTTATTTGTTATTCCAATGCCTCTTTTTTTTAAATCATTGTTAGTTTTTTGTTTTTTTCTTAACTGCATTGTTGGTTAACCTTTCTGATCTCCCCATCCGGGATCGTGAATACAGACTCAAGCTCATTACCATAACGCAACGTTAACTATTCATGAAAATCGCAAATGAAATGAAATAAATATGCTAGCTCTCAAGCTTAGCCTTTTGTTAACAACACTGTCATCTCAGATTTTCAAAATATGCTTCTCAACCATGGCAAAACAAGCATTTGTGTAACAGTATTGATGGCTAACGTAGCATTTAGCATTAGCATTCAGCTGGCAACATTTACACAAAAAAACAGAAAAGCATTCAAATAAAATCATTTACCTTTGAAGAACTTCAGATGTTTTCAATGAGGAGACTCTCAGATAGCAAATGTTCAGTTTTTCCTGAAAGATTATTTGTTTAGGACAAATCGCTCCGTTTTCTGCGTCACGTTTAGCTATGAAAAAACCCCTGTATCCAGGATTGTGTAAATCTATCAGCAAGCTCATTAGCATAACACAACGTTAACTATTTATGAAAATCGCAAATGAAATGAAATAAATATGCTAGCTCTCAAGCTTAGCCTTTTGTTAACAACACTGTCATCTCAGATTTTCAAAATATGCTTCTCAACCATGGCAAAACAAGCATTTGTGTAACAGTATTGATGGCTAACGTAGCATTTAGCATTAGCATTCAGCTGGCAACATTTACACAAAAAAACAGAAAAGCATTCAAATAAAATCATTTACCTTTGAAGAACTTCAGATGTTTTCAATGAGGAGACTCTCAGATAGCAAATGTTCAGTTTTTCCTGAAAGATTATTTGTTTAGGACAAATCGCTCCGTTTTCTGCGTCACGTTTAGCTATGAAAAAACCCCTGTATCCAGGATTGTGTAAATCTATCAGCAAGCTCATTAGCATAACACAACGTTAACTATTTATGAAAATCGCAAATGAAATAAATATGCCATCTCTCAAGCTTAGCCTTTTGTAAACAACACTGTCATCTCAGATTTTCAAAATATGCTTCTCAACCATAGGAAAACAATAATTTGTGTAAAAGTAGCTAGCTAGCGTTAGCATTTCGCGTTAGCATTTAGCGTTAGCATTAGCGTTAGCATCCAGCACGCAACATTAACAAAAACATAAAAGCCTTCAAATAAAATCATTTACCTTTGAAGAACTTCTGATGTTTTCAATGAGGATACTCTGTTAGATAGCAGATGCTCAGTTTTTCCAAAAAGATTCCTTGTGTATTAGAAATAGCTCCGTTTTATACATCACATTTGGCTACCAAAAAAAATCCGAAAATTCAGTCCTCAAAACGCGAACTTTTTTCCAAATTAACTCCATAATATCGACTGAAAACATGGCAAACGTTGTTTAGAATCAATCATCAAGGTGTTTTTCACATATCTCTTCATTGATACATCGTTCTTGGACACATGCTTTCTCCCCTGAATCAAATGGTAAAGTAGAAGCAGCTGGCAATTGCGCACCGAATTCGACGCAGGACACCAGGCGGACACTTGGAAAATGTAGTCTCTTATGGTCAATCTTCCAATGATATGCCTACAAATACGTCACAATGCTGCTAAGACCTTGGGCGAACGACAGAAAGTGTAGGCTCATTCCTTGCGCAATCACAGCCATATAAGGAGAGAATGGAAAACAGAGCTTCAGAAATTCTGCTAATTCCTGGGTGATGCATCATCTTGGTTTCGCCTGTAGAATGAGTTCTGGGGCACTTACAGACAAAATCTTTGCAGATTCTGAAACTTCAGAGTGTTTTCTTTCCAAAACTGTCAAGAATATGCATAGTCGAGCATCTTTTCGTGACAAAATATCGCGCTTAAAACGGGAACGTTTTTTATCCAAAAATGAAATAGCGCCCCTAGAGCTCTAACAGGTTAAGGACTTGTAAGTAAACGTTTCACTGTAATGTCTACTACACCTGTTGTATTTGGCGTATGTGACAAATAATATTTGCTTTGATTTGTCATCCTGTCACGGCACATCATGGTCTCTGACCTCTTGCCTACCGGCTGTCTCATCATTGTCGGTGTTGTCGTCAGCAAACTTAATGACGGAGTTGTGCTTGGCAATGCAGTCATGGGTGAACAGGGAGTACGGGAGGGAGCTGAGCACGCACCCCTGATGGGTCCCCGTGTTGAGGATCAGTGTGTTCCTCTTGTCCAGGTGGGAAGGAGCAGTGTGGCGTGCAATAGAGATTGTGTCTTCTGTGGATCTGTTGGGGCGGTATGCAAATTGGAGTGGGTCTAGGGTTTCTGGGATAATGGTGTTGATGTAAGCCATAACCAGCCTTTCAACGCACTTCTTGGTTGCATACGTGAGTGCTACGGGTTGGTAGTCATTTAGGCAGTTTACATTGGTGTTCTTGGGCACAGGGACTATGGTGGTCTGCTTGAAACATGTTGGTATTACAGACTCAGACAGGGAGAGGTTGAAAATGTCAGTGCATGCTCGCGGCACACGTCCTGGTAATCCATCTAACCCTGCGGCCTTGTGATTGTTGACCTGTTTAAAGTTCTTCCTCACATCGGCTATGGAGAGCTTGATCACACTGTCGTCTGAACAGCTGGTGCTCTCATGCATGCTTCAGTGTTGCTTGCCTCGAAGCGTGCATATAAGCGTTCAATCTTAGTCCTGTATTGACGCTTTGCCTGTTTGATGGTTCATCGGAGGGCATAGCGGGATTTCTTATAAGCTTCTGGGTTAGAGTCCCGCTCCTTGAAAGTGGCAGCTCTAGCCTTTAGCTCAGCGTAGAAATCCATGGCTTCTGGTTGGGGTATGTACGTACAGTCACTATGTGGATGACGTCATCGATGCACTTTTATTGATGAAGCCAGTAGCTGATGTGGTGTACTCCTCAATGCCATCTGAAGAATCCCGGAACATATTCCAGTCTGTGCTAGCAAGACAGTGCTGTAGCTTAGGGTCAAGTGCCTTGCTCAAGGGCAGATCGACAGATTTTTTTTTTTACCTAGACGGCTCAGTGATTCAAAATAGCAACCTTTCGGTTGCTAGCTCTAACACTATGCCTCCTGCCTTCCTACTGCTACCTGATATTTTGAAAAGCATGAAAATTGAGGTTGCTCATCTGTAATGCTGCATCTGCTCTTGCCTTCAAGCCATTATATGCAGAGAAGAGCCTAGATCTTACCCTGACAAAGAAAGAGGGAGCTGCGTCGAGATGGAGGGAGAGGGAAAAGAAGAGCGCGAGATGGGAAAGAGTGGACGAGACTGCAAAAAAATGCTCATTTCGGCCAATAAATGCAACTTCAATCTTCTCAGGCCAGAATTCCTAGTAACATAACATTCATTTGAACCTGGAAGCAGAAATTACCGCAGAGTGCTTTACCACATATGTACCAGCGTCTCTCAATGTGTGGCGCGCGTGAGTCTGTGTGATTGTTCAGGGTGCACTCTCTAGCCTAAGTGCCTCAGCGTTAGCACTATAGGTCTATTAAATAGACAATTGTGCAGTTCCATTGACCTTTTAGCTTAGGACAATATCTGTAAAGGTTAAAATAACATTTTTGGTCTCTATACTCTCTCTGCTGTCTTGCTTAGTTCTAACACACACACACACACACACACACTTTTATTAGGGCTGCTATGGCTACAGTGTTCTGCCACCTAAGTGAGTGATGTGTTTACTGTGTCCTCGCTATGCTGTGGTTCTACAAAACCCCTGAGTGAGACTGGATGCTAGGAATTAAACTATCTTTTTGACTCCATCACTTAGGGAAAGGTAAAGAGTGAGTGATGGGAGATAAACAGACTAGATGAGAGAGACACGTGAGACGAAAGTTTAATTTGTATCCCCCCCCCCCCCCCACACACACACCTTCCCTCCCTTCCCTCGCCTGTTCACAGTTAAGTTCCTAAATGCACATCTCCCTTTCATTATGGGCTGTGTCCCAATGCTCTGCGATGGCCTCCTTTCCACAACCCCTTTCCTTGTCTCCGTTCGAGGACACACGTCTGCCGTCAGTCAACCTCTCCCCTCTTGTACAGGAGACTAGTACTGCCAGCAGTCTTCCATTCACTCCCTCCACCACCTCTCCATTGCTTCTTTCCTCTCCTCACTCAGTCTCCATTGTTCCAGTCAAAGTGGGTCGCGTCAAATCTCTGCTTCAACGTGGGGAGCCCTCCCCCAATCCCCCCTCTAACATCAAAGGGTGGAATGTGCCAAAGTTTCCATTATGCATAGCAGACCTAGTTATGTGAAGTCTGATCCAGGCAGAAGACTATGGGAGAAGGGATCTGAACGTTTGTGGCGGGTGGGCGAGAGGTGTGTGTGTGTGTGTGTGTGATTCACAAGCCTCCTCACATATGGTGGAATGTCACCCCCTACTCCACCTCCCTTTGTAACATCAAAGTTGTTTTGGATGCCATGCAGCTCCACCTGAAGAGAGCCAGACTGTCCTGTCAGCTACCCCATAGCAAGGCACGCGCTACCAGAGCTCCAAGTCTGGGTCCAAAAGGCTTCTTAACAGCTTCTACCCCCAAGCCATAAGACTCCTGAACAGCTAATAAAATATCCCCGGGACTATTTGCATTCCCCCCCCCCCCCCCCCCCCCCCCCCCCACACACACACACACACACATTTTACACTGCTGCTACTCTCTGTTATTATCTATGCATAGTAACTTTTTACCGCTACCTACATGTACATATTACCTCAGTTACCTTGACTAACCGGTGCCCCCTCACATTGACTCTGTACCGGTACCCCCTGTATTTAGCCTCGCTACTGTTATTTTATTATTGCCCCTTAATTATTCCCCTTTTTTCTTTTTTTTTCTTGTATTTTCTTTCTTTTTTAAAACTTTATTTTAGTAAATACTTTCTTGGCACTTTTTTCCCCTGAACTGCATCGTTGGTTAAGAAAGCTTTTCACTACCTGTTGTATTCGGCGCATGTGACGAATAAAGTTTGATTTGAAGGACTGAGGACACGCACAGACACGGTCATGTCATAGCACCAGTAGCAGATGTCTCAGTGGCGTGTGGGAGCAGCCCCGTGGAGCTGTAGCTAGACGGTGTGTTTTAAATATAAAGGAACCTGTCACCTGAGTGCAGGGAAAGCTGGCCCTATGTACATGCCAAATGGCACCCTATTCCCTAAATAGGGCACCATTGCCCTGGTCAAAAGTAGTGCACTCCATGGGGACTAGGGTGCGACTTGGGATGCCAGCCCCTGGTGTCGCTATTAGTTGGTCTTATGCTTGGCAAGCTACCGCACTGTACAGTCAAATTCTCTGGGTGAAGTTACAATGGGTGAGTCATCCACTTATAGACTCACACCAGAATCTGTCACATCCATTATTTCCTAGTTGCCGGATTTAAAAAAAGAAAAAGGCAGAAAGAATACCTGCTTTCTATTTGATACTCTTAAAATATATATGTTTTAAGACTTCATGGCCAAGGGCTCACTTGAAGATTAACCTCACAGTTCAAGGTTTCGGGAAGCTTGAATCCGCGCGGGGGGGGGGGGGGGAGTTGGCGAGAAAGGGAAGCCACTTCAGACTATTGAGACGCACCCCCCAGGTGGTCACCAAATGCGCTTATATTATGTGGCGTACGCCACTCTGTTTATCTAGTCCTACCTGGTGTGTTTGAAGGGACACACCGAGGAGGGTGAGGATGGGAGACGTGTATTTGGGATTGCTGTTCAGACACCTCGGATAAGTGTCTTATTTATACACTGTTTTTGCTTGTCCTTTCGAGGCATGCCCAAAACGATGGCTGGTAATCTTTGTCGATACCCAGTGACATTGTTCCCCAGCCCAACTAGTGGCATGTTCATCTCTTTGCATCACTCTCTCTGCCTCTCCTGATTTTCTCTCTCTCGCTCTACCCCCCTCTCTTTCGCTCTACCCCCCCCTCGCTCTATCCCCCCCTCTCGCTCTATCCCCCCTCTCGCTCTACCCCCCCCCCCCCTCTCGCTCTACCCCCCCTCTCGCTCTACCCCCCCCTCTCGCTCTACCCCCCCTCTCGCTCTACCCCCCCTCTCGCTCTACCCCCCCTCTCGCTCTACCCCCCCCCTCTCGCTCTACCCCCCCTCTCGCTCTACCCCCCCCCCCTCGCTCTACCCCCCCCCCCCCTCTCGCTCTACCCCCCCCCCTCTCGCTCTACCCCCCCCTCTCGCTCTACCCCCCCCTCTCGCTCTACCCCCCCCTCTCGCTCTACCCCCCCTCTCGCTCTACCCCCCCCTCCCCCGCTCTACCCCCCCCCCCCTCGCTCTACCCCCCCCCTCTCGCTCTACCCCCCCCTCTCGCTCTACCCCCCCCTCTCGCTCTACCCCCCCCTCTCGCTCTACCCCTCTCTCGCTCTACCCCTCTCTCTCTCCCGCTCTGCCCCCCTCTTTCACTCTACCCCCCCTCGCTCCCGCTTTACCCCCCTCTTTCACCTGACCCCCCCTCGCTCTATCCCCCCCTCTTGCTCTACCCCTCTCTCGCTCTACCCCTCTCTCTCTCCCGCTCTACCCCTCTCTCTCTCCCGCTCTACCCCCCTCTACCCCCTCTACCCCCCTCTCTCTCCCCCTCTACCCCCCTCTCTCTCCCCGTCTACCCCCCTCTCTATCCCCCCCGCTCTCTCGCTCTACCCCCGCTCTCTTGCTCTACCCCCCCGCTCTACCTCGCTCTACCCCCCTCTCTCTCGCTCTACCCCCCTCTCTCTCGCTCTACCCCCTCTCTCTCTCTCGCTCTACCCCCCTCTCTCTCGCTCTACCCCCCTCTCTCTCTCTCGCTCTACCCCCCTCTCTCTCTCTTTCGCTCTACCCCTCTCTTTCGCTCTACCCCTCTCTTTCGCTCTACCCCTCTCTCTCGCTCTACCCCTCTCTCTCTCGCTCTACCTCTCTCGCTCTACCCCTCTCTCTCTCGCTCTACCCCTCTCTCTCTCGCTCTACCTCTCTCGCTCTACCTCTCTCGCTCTACCTCTCTCGCTCTACCTCTCTCGCTCTACCTCTCTCGCTCTACCTCTCTCGCTCTACCTCTCTCGCTCTACCCCTCTCTCTCTCGCTCTACCCCTCTCTCTCTCGCTCTACCCCTCTCTCTCTCGCTCTACCCCTCTCTCTCTCTCGCTCTACCCCTCTCTCTCTCGCGCTCTACCCCTCTCTCTCTCGCGCTCTACCCCTCTCTCTCTCGCGCTCTACCCCTCTCTCTCTCGCGCTCTACCCCTCTCTCTCTCGCGCTCTACCCCTCTCTCTCTCGCGCTCTACCCCTCTCTCTCTCGCGCTCTACCCCTCTCTCTCTCGCTCTACCCCTCTCTCTCTCTCTCGCGCTCTACCCCTCTCTCTCTCGCTCTACCCCTCTCTCTCTCTCGCTCTACCCCTCTCTCTCTCGCTCTACCCCTCTCGCTCTACCCCTCTCGCTCTACCCCTCTCGCTCTACCCCTCTCTCTCTCTCGCTCTACACCCCCCTCTCTCTCGCTCTACCCCCCTCTCTTTCGCTCTACCCCCCTCTCTCTCGCTCTACCCCCCTCTCTTTCGCTCTACCCCCCTCTCTCTCGCTCTACCCCCCTCTCTCTCGCTCTACCCCCCTCTCTCTCTCTCGCTCTACCCCCCTCTCTCTCTCTCGCTCTACCCCCCTCTCTCTCTCTCGCTCTACCCCCCTCTCTCTCTCTTTCGCTCTACCCCTCTCTTTCGCTCTACCCCTCTCTTTCGCTCTACCCCTCTCTCTCGCTCTACCCCTCTCTCTCTCGCTCTACCTCTCTCGCTCTACCCCTCTCTCTCTCGCTCTACCCCTCT